>NW_018408337.1:23889-38012 GCF_002113885.1 Mizuhopecten yessoensis | reverse complement strand
TGTGACTAGTCCATACACGGTCGTACCTATTGTTAATCCTATACAGTTATACTGTAGTACAGTGAACTTCAGACAATCAGACGAACGTTGTGACTAGTCCATACACGGTCTTACCTATTGTTAATCTTATACAATTATACTGTAGTACAGTGAACTTCAGGCAATCAGACGAACGTTGTGACTAGTCCATACACGGTCTTACCTATTGTTAATCCTATACAGTTATACTGTGGTACAGTGAACTTCAGGACATGCATTTGTTTATTATGATGAAATATATAATTATAAAAAATACAGCCTCGTTTATACTTTTCCCCAACATTTAATGGGCCTCGTTATATATCCCAGCAAAATACACATGCATATGTTGATAATTTCTTAGATACATGTACACATAGCTACACAATACCATGTGAAAAGATCTTATTTCACAGACCCACAGAAACCATTCTAACAGGTACAAAACATATACAGCTCAAATATCACAGGCATGTTCTCACCTGTTTGAATTTGTCCAGGATTTCTGTTAAGCCATTCGGAACTTATTATCGGTATGAATATGGACATACCAACAACCGAGATGTTCCGAGAAGATGTCATATCGACTACCCTCAGACCAGAGATCCCCAGCGATAGAACGATTCCTGAGGATTCAACATATAATAATGTGTAAATCATAAAACCAATTTAAAACATCAGGATTAATTTTGTCACTAAAATATCTAAATGTCATCCACTGTCAGTTGTATATTATTATTAAAATACATTATTTATCAATCAACGTTGAACGGCAATGATAACGGTGAAATTATTCATATCCTAATCTGATTCACAGACAGATAGCTCATCCAATAATAATGTACTACTAATGATGCTTCAATATACAGACCTAGCCTTGTACTACCATTGGCATTGGTAACACGAGTCGCGAGACGTACTGTCTCCTCTTTACGAACCTTGACTTTGGTATCTTACCTAAGCTAACAAGAGTTATTCCGCCAATGATAGGGTCTGGCATTGACGTCATGACAGCTCCAAGCTTTCCAAACACCGCCAGCACCATCCCCATAGCTCCCGATAACGCTAGTACGTACCGACTGCCTACCTGTAGTGTAGAGGAGGATAAGGATGTTAGGTAAAACATTAATATTGTACAAAGTTTCATCTACAGAATCAAGCAGAAACAAAAATGCTGTGTTTTCACCAAAACTCAGTACTTTTCAGCTTCTCTATAACATTTACGCAACATGAAGCGCCATATTTTACTTGCTTGTGTTCAAAAATATACCACAGCCATCCTGCTGTGTTGTGTACGGAAGTACTTATCTCATAATTTTGAATTGAATACAGTCAAACCTACCCGAGAGACCTCCTGTGTCTAGATATCTCTAAATAATCGACCTATTGTAGTTATACATCATGTCAACTGTTCCTGTCTAAATAACCCACCTTTAACAGGAGACCACTATATAGATTCGTCCGAGGCTTTTTACGAAGCAGAACTTCGTAAGTAACCATGTTCATGCTCTTATTGACACACACGGTGGTACATTTAGGACATGCACAATGTCAGTTTCTACATTAATTAACTCGAGCGTTCGACTTATTATGTCAAGCGCTCGAAATATTACGTCGAGCGCTCGAGAAGTTATGTCGAGGTAATTGATGTAGAACATAATATTGTGCAACAGTAGACAATGTGCGTAATTGATAAACGACTTAAAGACAAAACAAAATGCGCACATTAGCCCGTGATACCGCCAACTATTTCCTCTGTATTTGGTGAGGTGGTGAGGCTCATCAGCCGCCTGCTACCACCTGGGTCAGCGACACATCACTACTCGTTATGATTGTTTAATCCCCACTTTCTGTTTCTAATATAGAAGTCGCTGTTAATGCTAATGATTACGTGATGATGTCTTATGTTATATCCTTACAGAACCTAGTCACATCTCGACCAACTTAAGCATGTTTCGAAGTCACCAAATACAAGACTGCCTATCTGACACATGGCGATGTTTATAAATTTGATCCCCTCACATTTGTTCTCGTTAATGCACCGGCTAACTTTCAAATGGTAATGACCTAGGTATTAGGAGGTTTGAATCTATTCCTGTGTGTGTTGATGGTATCATTGTTTGCCCCCTTCCCATCTGAACTATTTGAAAGACTCCGTAGTGCTGGATTAACCCTTTAACAAAGTAAGAGTCCATTTGCCGCATCGAAAGTCGTGTATATAAGATACATTATTACCAAACTTGTTGTGCGGGTCGGCGATTCTGAAACAGAGGCAGCAACGACTTTTCCCGTTCCAAAATCGCGATAGGATGTTACAAGTTTCTTAGGACTGCGTCATTATAACAGAAAATTTGTAAAAGTAATTTTTAATATCACCGCGCCACTTTATTTCCTAATCGATCATTTGATCAGCTTAACATCAAACCAATGCCTATGTCTGCCGATACCAAAACGGCACGCTAGTTAATGTCTTCACTGTGACGCTTCAGGCAAACCTATTGACTTTATACTCACAGGAAAAGATCACTCGGGTACAGAACATGTCATTGCATGTTGTGGTAGGGCATTACGTTAGGCAGAACTTGAAAGGTAAATAACAGAATAAGAATATTTCACTGCCATTACTGCTATCAGAGATTATAAAGTATATTTAGCAATTCAAAAAATATTGTAAATATTGACCATTAGGTTTTGTCCGAGTTAAAGACAATGAACAACCCGAGGCTGCTTTGTTTGTCTCTCCCGCCTCAAGGTCAGCATTATCAACTTACACTCAAACCAGAGAACCCCCCCCCCCTCCCCCCGACAGTCACACCTACACTAGCGGTACACATCAGAAACTGTACGTGGAAATAACATTCCTAGACATATATGCATGTAATCGACGGGTTTATTAGGATAAGATCTCAACACAGCCGAGATATGTATGTCTGACCACTCCGATACAGCACATCAACAACCGTCAATGACCCCACGGGATGTAGGTACATCAACAACTGTCAATGACCCCACGGGATGTACATGTAGGTACAACAGCCGTCAATGACCCCACGGGATGTAGGTACATCAACAACCGTCAATGACCCCACGGGATGTAGGTACATCAACAACGTCAATGACCCCACGGGATGTAGGTACAACAACAGCCGTCAATGACCCCACGGGATGTAGGTACATCAACACCGTCAATGACCCCACGGGATGTAGGTACATCAACAACCGTCAATGACCCCACGGGATGTAGGTACATCAACAACGTCAATGACCCCACGGGATGTAGGTACAACAACAGCCGTCAATGACCCCATGGGATGTAGGTACATCAACAACCGTCAATGACCCCACAGGATGTACATGTAGGTACATCAACAACCGTCAATGACCCCACGTGATGTACATGTAGGTACAACAACAACCGTCAATGACCCCACGGGATGTAGGTACATCAACAACCGTCAATGACCCCACGGTATGTAGGTACAACAACAGCCGTCAATGACCCCACGGGATGTAGGTACAACAACAGCCGTCAATGACCCCACGGGAGGTAGGTACAACAACAGCCGTCAATGACCCCACGGGAGGTAGGTACAACAACAGCCGTCAATGACCCCACGGGAGGTAGGTACAACAACAGCCGTCAATGACCCCACGGGATGTAGGTACGGCAACAGCCATCAATGACCCAACGGGATATAGGTACAACAACAGCTATCAATGACCCCACGGGGTGTAGGTACAACAACAGCCGTCAATGTCCCCAAGGGATGTAGGTACAACAACAGTTATCAATGACCCCACGGGATGTAGGTACAACAACAGCCGTCAATGACCCCACGGGATGTAGGTATAACAACAGCCGTCAATGATCCAACGGGATGTAGGTACAACAACAGCCGTCAATCACACCACGAGATGTAGGTACAATAACAGCCGTTAATGACCCCACGGGATGTAGGTACAACAACAGCCGTCAATGACCTCACGGGATGTAGGTACAACAACACCCGTCAATGACCCCACGGGATGTAGGTACAAAAAGAGCGTCGGTACTTTAGGCGTGTGTATGCATACTTACACAGGCCTATAATATATAATATATAACGAAATAATGATTCGTCAAATAGCCGTACATGAGGAACGGCGTCAGTACATCTCCTACCACGATTCTACAGGAGGCGGCGGCGGCGGACATTTCTTATTCAAAAATTAAACAAAAATGTTTCTTACCTCGTATGAACCAAGATGTTTTTGATTATGTTACATCTTGTGGAAAATGACAACTTGCCAAACATGACAGGAATGCCCGCTAAGCACCACTAGGGTATTTACCAATTACTGCCATATTTACTTGATGGCAAACATGTTTGCTATGTGGCCTTCCCAAAAATGATCCCTTTACACTACCAATGCTCATATCAAACAGAAGGAACGCCTTCCGTTAATAACAGTTGACCTTAGCAATTGGAGCGAGAGTTTCCTTCTATGCACCAATGATGCCACACAAAATGTAGGGATTGCAAACGTTGTATTCGACGATGTGTCAACCCGGATGGAGGCGCCTCCTGTCGTTGTCAGCGACAGGGGACACAATTCATTCATGTCATCAGGCACTATTCCAGTTCCTGCTATCCCATGTCGAATACAGTATGCAGCATTTAAACGCAAAATCAGCATTATTGCTCATACTCTATGTACATAATGCGCAAAACATCCAGCAAAAACGGCAAACGTGTTAGAACGAATAATGATGGCATTTCGTTCGAGTCCCCTTTTATATTCTTATGGCAGAGAAACGAATTACCTATCGACGTAGCTGTATCGCCTCCAATCAACATTGAACTAACCGGAAACAATATGTTGGACTATAAATTTAGTAATTAATCATTGTTCAGGTTTTAGCAAATAAAATTGTCAAAATCATAAGAGAGAAAACAAATCAACGGTATCAAACCAACCAGCGCGCCGAAACCGAGGTTCAATCTTTTTGACCATGTTTATCTCCAACTGTCCAAAATACCTTTTGGAACGTCAAAGAAATTATGCCCCGGAAGGAATGATTCCAACTACGTTGCCCGTGTAAAGATTGTCGAGATGTCCATCGTCCGATATCGGCCATAATCCACAAGTGCTGGTCACTCAAGAACCAAGTTCATCGGACAAAAACGTGTTTATCCATATATGTATGTTGCGTTATGTGACAAACTCAATTTGTTCGTTAAAAGGAATACTTTCTACTTCAACTTAAAATGTGACGTCAGGCTATTGTTTTAATTGCGATATTGCAACTACGACAACTGTTATCATTAATATAAACAATCCTGCTAGTGTGGACTGTTGTCTTACCCGGTATAAATATGGTTTAAAACGAACGGTTTGAGAAAAAAGCTTGCTATCATCAAATTAAATTTTACTATTGTGATAAAGTGAGTAAAAACTTCACGACATGACACGAGTCCTTTACCGTACATGGTTAAAGAACCCACCTTCGTTATTGCTACAACGGCTGCATTTGTGGTGTATGAAGTGGTGGCATGGCCCGTACCGAGAGATGCCGAAAGGACACTCATAAGTCCCTCGATGAGCACGCCCCGGTTGACAGCGTGTGGAGGGACGGGGAAGGCGTTGCACGTCTTGCCTATTGTGAAGTAGTCCCCCACCGACTCCATGGCTGACGATAGCACCACGGACAGAAATCCAATAAATAATGCCATATTAAATCCGGGGGCGCCAAACTGACCTAAAAACAAGCGTCTTCGTTAACACCAGCAACACCAACACAGACTAAAGCGTCTCATTATCAAAGTATTAAGAACTGTATTACAAAAATTAAAAAAAGAAGTTGTTTTAAATGTTTTGAAAGTAACCAACGGTTTCGAGAACCAATGCATAATATCTGCGATGAAATCCTCCCCCGGAGACAGGAGGGCATGCCATAATTTGAGGACGGTTTTATAAAGGTGGTACAGACAGGCTAGGATATCTATAAGGACATTCTACAGGAGGTTGAGTCAGGATTTGTTTTCTATGAGGACAGCCTTTATGAAACAGAGGTTATGATATCTTTGAGGACGGTCTCAACCGAAATACAGGATGTAAAGCTAGGTTATGATATTTATCATGACAATCTCACCCGGAACAGGATGTAGAGCTAGGTTATGATATTTATCATGACAATCTCACCCGGAACAGGATGTAGAACGAGGTTATGATATTTATCATGACAATCTCACCCGGAACAGGATGTAAAGCTAGGTTATGATATTTATCATGACAATCTCACTCGGAACAGGATGTAGAACGAGGTTATGATATTTATCATGACAATCTGACCCGGAACAGGATGTAGAACGAGGTTATGATATTTATCATGACAATCTGACCCGGAACAGGATGTAGAACGAGGTTATGATATTTATCATGACAATCTCACCCGGAACAGGATGTAAAGCTAGGTTATGATATTTATCATGACAATCTCACTCGGAACAGGATGTAGAACGAGGTTATGATATTTATCATGACAATCTCACCCGGAACAGGATGTAGAACGAGGTTATGATATTTATGAGGACGGTCGTATTCCTTACCCGGATACGGAAAGAAGAACCAGGGCGTTGTTTCTATGAGGACAGTCCTCGTGTCTGTCCGTGCTTTGTATGCTGGGTCCGTCTGATCGTCCGGGAACACTCCCGCTCGTGTCAACACGAAACACAGTACCCAGGTCAGGACGATGCTGATCAGAATCTAATCGATCACGTAGTATATCATCGGACAAAAAACATACAAAAGTAAAAAAAAAAACCAAAAAAACATTTGACGGCATTTATGTCCGGAGGCTATCGTGATCAAAATTTATGAAACAGTCTCGTAAAACTGTAGTTCATAGTTAAGGTAGAAAGTCTCACCATTATGTTTGTGTATATATAGTAAAACTGTAGTTTATATTTAGGGTAGAAAGTCTCCCCATTATGTTTGTGTATACAGTAAAACTGTAGTTTATATTTAGGGTAGAAAGTCTCACCATTATGTTTGTGTATACAGTAAAACTGTAGTTCATATTTAGGGTAGAAAGTTTCACCATTATGTTTGTGTATATAGTAAAACTGTAGTTCATATTTAGGGTAGAAAGATTCACCATTATGCTTGTGTATACAGACATTAAAACATTTATGATAAAATAATTTTCTGTAAATTGTGTTATTGTTTTCTCCATGTTCATACCAGGCCTATTTACCGAGTGGTAAATTATAAATATTATTCCCATCGATTTTGTTGAAAACTATTTACAAAACAAGAAGCATTACTTTGAGCGCATTGGATAATCTCTGACCTTTTAGACAAGTGGTCGTTCGTTCCGATTTCTGTAGCAGAGATGTGTTGTTACAATTTTTTTTTTTTATATATAATTTTGCTTTGAGCAAACCATTCTAAGTCTGAACTATTCACAATATACAACTCTTAAACTGAACTATTCCGAAAAAAACAACTTGGAGAAGGAATAATTCAGAACAAACAACTTTTGACTGAAATATTCATAACAAACATCTCCTCTCAAACTGAACCTAACTATTCTAAACAAACTTGATTTTGTTTTCGCTGGACCCTCTATGTTTTGTTAATTATGTGTTTTCTTTATATATTTTTTTATTAAAATTGCATTACTCAGCACACACGAACCACACTTTTGTACCTGTTTTCAATCAGTAACAATGTATCAAACAGCTAGTAAAACCATGACAAGAAAAGTGAGTTACATTGTACGATACATACCGCGAAAACGTCACAGACGGAGTAGCCTTTAGCGGGAGCACCACGCCTCCTACAACACCGGGGTAGGCTGACCCGCACGTGGGCCAGGTATACTCCGCATATTATCACCACCAGGGAAGTCCTGTCGAGCAAATGGAAGCCGGTCAATTACAAAGGAATAGCGATCCTCGCGTTCTGGGCGAAGTATTTAGAAAGGAAGTGACACACTGCAATGTGTTAGAACCAATTTAACACATTAAATGCCGAACACATGAACCAATGGCAGAAGGATCCGACCTATAATCCTGCCTGCCTGTTAACACACAAGGCTGTACGTTAGACAGCAGTGAACAGTTAATTGTTCCAAGAGAAAAAAGGATTGAAACGGAAAAGGTAATTTACAGTGAATACAGCTGAACTATTGTGTTTTCCTCTGTGGGCTTTAAAGCAGATGACAGAGAATGATATCTCCAACTCTGCATGGATATTGCCTGGATCACAGAGAGGGATACCACTGTGTATTGTGTCCCTGAACTTACAAATATCTTAACCTAAAGTAAATACATGTAATAATCTACATCTGATTTCAGGTGATAGGAATATTGGTAACAGTGGTGGAAAAATGTCAATGGCGATAACATTATTAATGATATCGTTTCGAAGGAGAAAAAGAAAAAGAAGAGAAAAAATGCACTTATATACAATGTTTATATGTTTTCATTTTTTTTTTTTACAAAACACTACAATTGTTTGGAAACATAGCGTTAAAATAGCGACAATCAGAGTTGACATACAACATTACAAACAACGACGGTATAAACAGACTGTCCTGAAAAATATGTATTTACGCTTTGTAGTTTTGTTCAAAAGAGGGAAAACAAAAATCAACAACTTACGTTAAAGCTACCGGCCAATAGCTTTTACTGTATGATATAGGTATGGGGTAGAGAGAATATCCCAGGAGGAAAATTGTGACGGAGCTGGTAATTGGTCCGACAAAACGAAGAGCCATCCCAATGGCACCTGTTCCCCCTAAGACCACCTCGACAACTGAGGCAAGCATCAGACTGCCTTGGAGCTGGAAGGATAATCCAGGGGCGTCTTGTAGCAATACTCAATTAATAAGGCATCATCTTTGATACATTTACGTTAAATTACTTTGTGTTGATAACGCGAAAGTAATGCACAGGCTTACTGTCAATTTAAGGTATGACACTACGTCTAAGGTACATATAGTACAGTACCAATTATACACAGAAATAAGTGACAACTAGACATTGACAACAGGACAGTTATAACTAGACAGTGACAACTAGACATTGACAACAGGACAGTGGCAAGTAGACATTGATAACAGGACAGGGACAACTAGACAGTGACAACTAGACATTGACAATAGGACAGTGGCAAGTAGACATTGACAACTAGACATTGACAACAGGACAGTGGCAAGTAGACATTGATAACAGGACAGGGACAACTAGACAGTGACAAATAGACATTGACAACAGGACAGTGGCAAGTAGACAATGACAACAGGGCATTGGCAAGTAGAGATGGACAACAGGACAGTGGCAAGTAGACATTGACAACAGGACAGGGACAACTAGACAGTGACAACTAGACATTGACAACATGACAGTGGCAAGTAGACATTGATAACAGGACAGGGACAACTAGACAGTGACAACTAGACATTGACAACAGGACAGTGGCAAGAAGACAATGACAACAGGGCATGACAAACAGGACATGGAGAACAGTGAATAATGTACATTGACAACAGGACAGTGATACCAAGACATTGACAACAGGACAATGACAACCAGACATTGACAACAGGACAGTAACAACGAGATATTGAAAACAGGGAATTGGCAAGTAGACATTGACAACAGGACAGTGGCAAGTAGACATTGACAACATGACAGTTACAACGAGATATTGAAAACAGGGCATTGGCAACTAGACATTGACAACAGGGCATTGGCAAGTAGACATTGACAACAGGACAGGGACAACCAGACATTGACAACAGGATAGTTACAACGAGATATTGAAAACAGGGCATTGGCAAATAGACATTGACAACAGGGCATTGGCAAGTAGACATTGACAACAGGACAGGGACAGTGGCAAGTAGACATTGACAACAGGGAATTGGCAAGTAGACATTGACACCAGGATAGTAACAACGAGATTTTGAAAACAGGGCATTGGCAAGTAGACATTGAAAACAGGACAGTGGCAAGTAGACATTGACAACAGGACAGTGACAACGAGATATTGAAAACAGGGCATTGGCAAGAAGACATTGACAACACGACAGTGGCAAGTAGACATTGACAACAGGACAGTGACAACGAGATATTGAAAACAGGGCATTGGCAAGAAGACATTGACAACGGGACAGTGGCAAGTAGACATTGACAACAGGGAATTGGCAAGTAGACATTGACACCAGGATAGTAACAACGAGATTTTGAAAACAGGGCATTGGCAAGTAGACATTGACAACTGGGCATTGGCAAGTAGACATTGACAACAGGGGATTGGCAAGTAGACATTGATAACAGGGCATTAACGAGTAGACATTGACAACAGGGAATTGACAAGTAGACATTGACAACAGGGCAGTAACAACGAGATATTGAAAACAGGGCATTGGCAAGAAGACATTGACAACACGACAGTGGCAAGTAGAGATTGACAACAGGGCATTGGCAAGTAGACATTGACAACAGGTCATTGACAAGTAGACATTGACAACAGGACAGTAACAACAAGATATTGAAAACAGGGCATTGGCAAGTAGACATTGACAACGGGGCATTGGCAAATAGACATTGACAACAGGGCATTGACAAGTAGACACTGACAACAGGGCATTGGCAAGTAGACATTGACAACTGGGCAAATAGACAATGACAACAGGGCATTGGCAAATAGACATTGACAACAGGGCATTGACAAGTAGACACTGACAACAGGGCATTGGCAAGTAGACATTGACAACGGGGCATTGGCAAGTAGACATTGACAACAGGATAGTGGCAAGTAGACATTGACAACAGGGCATTGGCAAGTAGACATTGATAACAGGGCATTGACGAGTAGACATTGACAACAGGGCATTGACAAGTAGACATTGACAACAGGGCATTGGCAAGTAGACATTGACAACAGAGCATTGGCAAGTAGACATTGACAACAAGGCATTGGCAAATAGACAATGACAACAGGGCATTGGCAAATATACATTGACAACAGGGCATTGGCAAGTAGACATTGACAACAGGGCATTGGCAAGTAGACATTGACAACAGGATAGTGGCAAGTAGACATTGACAACAGAGCATTGGCAAGTAGACATTGACAACAGGGCATTGGCAAATAGACATTGATAACAGGGCATTGGCAAGTTGACATTGACAACAGGATAGTAACAACGAGATATTAAAAACAGGGCATTGACAAGTGTAGACATTGGCAACAGGGCATTGTCAAATAGACATTGCCAACAGGGCATTGGCAAATAGACAATGACAACAGGGCATTGGCAAATAGACATTGACAACAGGGCATTGGCAAGTAGACATTGACAACAGGGCAGTGGCAAGTAGACATTGACAACTGGGCATTGGCAAGTAGACATTGACAACAGGACAGGGACAACTAGACATTGACAACAGGACAGTGGCAACTAGACATTGACAACAGGACATGGCAAGTAGACATTGACAACAGGGCATTGGCAAGTAGACATTGACAACGGGGCATTGGCAAATAGACATTGACAACAGGGCATTGACAAGTAGGCATTGACAACAGGGCATTGACAAGTAGACATTGACAACAGGGCATTGGCAAGTAGACATTGACAACAGGATAGTAACAACGAGATATTGAAAACAGGGCATTGGCAAGTAGACATTGACAACAGGACAGTGGCAAGTAGACATTGACAACAGAGCATTAGCAAGTAGACATTGACAACAGGGCATTGGCAAATAGACAATGACAACAGGGCATTGGCAAGTAGACATTGACAACAGGGCATTGACAAGTAGACATTGACAACAGGGCATTGACAAGTAGGCATTGACAACAGGGCATTGACAAGTAGACATTGACAACAGTTCATTGGCAAGTAGACATTGACAACAGGACATTGGCAAATAGACATTGATAACAGGGCATTGGCAAGTAGACATTGACAAGACACTGACAACAGGACAGTGGCAAATAGACATTGACAACAGGGCAATGGCAAATAGACATTGAGAACAGGGCATTGGCAAATAGACATTGATAACAGGGCATTGGCAAGTAGACATTGACAACAGGACAGTGGCAAATAGACATTGCCAACAGGGCATTGGCAAATAGACATTGACAACTGGGCATAGGCAAGTAGACATTGACAACAGGGCATTGGCAAGTAGACATTGACAACGGGGCATTGGCAAGTAGACATTGACAACAGGACAGGGACAACTAGACATTGACAACAGGACAGTGGCAAGTAGACATTGACAACAGGACAGTGGCAAATAGACATTGACAACAGGGCATTGGCAAAAAGACATTGACAACTGGGCATTGGCAAGTAGACATTGACAACTGGGCATTGGCAAGTAGACATTGACAACAGGGCATTTGCAAGTAGACATTGACAACTGGGCATTTGCAAGTAGACATTGACAACAGGGCATTGGCAAGTAGACATTGACAACAGGACAGTGGCAAGTAGACATTGACAACAGGACAGGGACAACTAGACAGTGACAACAGTGACAAATGTACAATGATAAATGGACAGTAACAACTGGACATTTACATTTAGACATATAACCACCTGTTACCTGGTTGAGCCTCGAGTACACCAACTCATGGTTATTCGCCATCACTGATGTATCGTTGACAGTCATGTTGTTACCTACATCGTAAGTAATCGAACAATTAGCTTACAAAGCATTTATACTTATACGTATAATGTGTACTCCCCCGTCCTTACTAAACAGAATCATCTCCTATCAGAGACTATCATAAGTTGGTATCGATGTTACCGAAGACGGGACTTTAACTGGTACCTCGTGCTAGATTGTTTATATCTCGTTCGATCTTTCTGGTATATTCCGCTACATTTTGCTTAATTTTCCAGTGATGTATTCATCTGCGCGCTTACGCAAAACTGACAATCTGCATTATTAATGTTTTTTTTGTGTCGTTATATGTATTGTTTTGATATTGTTAGATTCCTGCTGTTCCAGATCAAATGAATATGGTCTCGTTACCCCGTAAACATGTAGTCAGTCCTTACAAAGATAAAAATATATTTCATAGTGTAACGAGACTATATTGATTTGTGGCCCCGGACGGGATACCTATAGACTAAAGCTTAATTGAATAATTTTGGAACTAAAAAGGTGCGAGAAAAACATAGATACATGTAACTGAGCGAGATCCGGTTATCTCAGTCGGGGACTAAGATTACAGTCTAACAGTCCAACCGAAGCTGACATGAACCTGTATTAATCTAAAATATTTGGTTTGTCTTTTCCTCTCCTTATGGCTGGGTTTGTCTTTTCCTCTCCTTATGGCTGGGTTTGTTTTTTCCTCTCCTTATGGCTGGGTTTGTCTTTTCCTCTCCTTATGGCTGGGTTTGTCTTTTCCTCTCCTTATGGCTGGGTTTGTCTTTTCCTCTCCTTATGGCTGGGTTTGTCTTTTCCTCTCCTTATGGCTGGGTTTGTCTTTTCCTCTCCTTATGGCTGGGTTTGTCTTTTCCTCTCCTTATGGCTGGGTTTGTCTTTTCCTCTCCTTATGGCTGGGTTTGTCTTTTCCTCTCCTTATGGCTGGGTTTGTCTTTTCCTCTCCTTATGGCTGGGTTTGTCTTTTCCTCTCCTTATGGCTGGGTTTGTCTTTTCCTCTCCTTATGGCTGGGTTTGTCTTTTCCTCTCCTTATGGCTGGGTTTGTCTTTTCCTCTCCTTATGGCTGGGTTTGTCTTTTCCTCTCCTTATGGCTGGGTTTGTCTTTTCCTCTCCTTATGGCTGGGTTTGTCTTTTCCTCTCCTTATGGCTGGGTTTGTCTTTTCCTCTCCTTATGGCTGGGTTTGTCTTTTCCTCTCCTTATGGCTGGGTTTGTCTTTTCCTCTCCTTATGGCTGGGTTTGTCTTTTCCTCTCCTTATGGCTGGGTTTGTCTTTTCCTCTCCTTATGGCTGGGTTTGTCTTTTCCTCTCCTTATGGCTGGGTTTGTCTTTTCCTCTCCTTATGGCTGGGTTTGTCTTTTCCTCTCCTTATGGCTGGGTTTGTCTTTTCCTCTCCTTATGGCTGGGTTTGTCTTTTCCTCTCC
>NW_018408337.1:15784-17679 GCF_002113885.1 Mizuhopecten yessoensis | reverse complement strand
AGCTACTATTGTACTACTGTGATAACACAATGAGCTACTATTGTACTACTGTGATAACATAATTAGCTACTATTGTACTACTGTGATAACACAATGAGCTACTATTGTACTACTGTGATAACATAATGAGCTACATTGATGGCATGGCTTTATCCTTATATGTATGATGAACATATCGAAAAAAGAAGGTAACTAGAAAAACAAAACGCACATTAACGGCAAGGTTCATAAAGATCCCTGTTCAATAATACAAAGCTGTAGGGAATTTCATTGTAGATTGTCTTTTATTTCATCCTTATTATGTTTACACGTAAGGATTCTTTCTTCAGAGACTATTAAGCAAAGCTGTAATCACGCCAGAAAAAAGTTTCCATACAAAGATAGATATTTTAGCAGGGGTACGTCACTCAGCATTTCGTGCTAGCGTTTTGATACTGAAGTGTGACGTCTAATGTGATATGTACTCTGTCAACTTCAGTCACCCCTGGGTTAGGGGTAATACTGAAGTGTGACGTCTAATGTGATATGTACTCTGTCAACTTCAGTCACCCCTGGGTTAGGGGTAATGCTTTCTTTTCGTACTTTTTTTTAGTAATCAAAACGTCACACTTCACTTATCAGCAGGAAAAAATTGTTTTGAAAAAATGAATACTATATTTAAGCAGAGAACAAATGAATAAAACCCCAAAAGAATCTATTTTTTAAATAACCGTTATCTACTAACTTTATAACGTATTTAGATAAACATTGATTCCTTTTCTATGTATAAAGATTTCTCTAACAACCCGTTACTAACACGTTTCACAGACAGCGCCGTCGTTATAGATACGTTACTGGTATTTACCTGACACCGATGAGGCTCTGGACGACAGTGGACAGACCGATCATAAACAGAGACGAGCAGAATATCTGTGACCGGATCGGGTCGATATTGGTGAGACACACTGCGTCACTAACTGTGTACGTCAACGTAACGATTCCTCCCAGACAGCCTAGCAGGTGCTGAAACGTCATAATGGTTAACATTGGTATACACTCCGGACTAATACTGTAACGTGATAATGGTTAACAGTGTATACACTCCGGGCTAATACTGTAACGTCATAATTGTTAACAGTGATATACACTCCGGACTAATACTGTAACGTGATAATGGTTAACAGTGTATACACTCCGGGCTAATACTGTACATCATAATGGTTAACAGTGGTATACAATCCGGACTAATACTGTAACGTCATAATGGTTAACAGTGTTTATTACATACTTACTAATAAATACGGGGTTTTTGTATATGCGATACGACACAATTGCCCTTACCCATATCAGCCCTCGCCGTATCACAACCCAAAAGCCGTATCAGCCCCCGCCGTATCACACCCCAAAACCCGTATCAGCCCGCAAAAACCGTATCACACCCCTTTTGGAAATTTTTCGTATTTCGATATTTACAAAAAAAAAAAAAAAAAGATCATAAGAAAGTAGCTTTTATTAGTAAGTATGTAATAAATAGAGAATAATACATGCCTTTTTTCATATCACACCCAGCATCAACCCTCGACCAATATCAGCCCTCGGGCCTTCGGCCCTTGGGCTGATATTGCAGTCTCGGGTTGATACTGGGTGGGATATAGAAAAAGGCATGTATTATTCTCTATATACACTCCGGACTTATACTGTAACGTGATAATGGTTAACAGTGATATACACTCCGGACTAATACTGTAACGTCATAATGGTTAACAGTGGTATACACTCCGGGCTAATACCGTAACGTCATAATGGTTAACAGTGTGTACACTCCGGACTAATACTGTAACGTCATAATGGTTAACAGTGGTATACACTCCGGGCTAATACTATAACGTCATAATGGTTAACAGTGGTATACACTC
>NW_018408337.1:6275-11474 GCF_002113885.1 Mizuhopecten yessoensis | reverse complement strand
AATGGTTAACAGTGTGTACACTCCGGACTAATACTGTAACGTCATAATGGTTAACAGTGGTATACACTCCGGGCTAATACTGTAACGTCATAATGGTTAACAGTGTGTACACTCCGGACTAATACTGTAACGTCATAATGGTTAACAGTGGTATACACTCCGGGGTAATACTGTAACGTCAAAATGGTTAACAGTGTGTACACTCCGGACTAATACTGTAACGTCATAATGGTTAACAGTGATATACACTCCGGACTAATACTATAACTCCGTGCTAATGATGCAACATCTTACATGTAATGGTCAGGAAAACTGCTCACATTGAGCGATAAATTGCTTGATATGTAGTTAATTAACATCACCTCTACACTTCGCGATCTGTTCAAAAAGAGATTAGCTGAAAATGATTTTGGTGTAACTTTGAAACAAAACCATTGAATTAGCTACAACTTTTTAGATATCAAAATATTAGTAGAGGTAATTTACATACAAATTTGGAGTTTTAATCTTGTGTTATTGGATGTTATTAGATGGTTGAAAATGTCGTTAAACAGTGATTAAGCTAACCATCTTTTGAGCAACTTGAACATTCTTAAGATAACCAATCATTATGATAATTATGAATATATATTTTGTGAACAATTAATAATCTTATATAGGTATAGTTAATAAAAAAAAATGTATATATTGTTGTTAAAAAATGGCCTCTTATGTAGAACTGCGTCCTCGCCGCAGAGCCTGGTAACATTCTAATAGAATGGCTAAGAGTTCTACTTAATAACGACATAGCTTGACGTAGTGGGCTCCTCTTAGCACGTGTACGGGAGTAAACAAAACACCCGGGTTCTTCGCTGGTGACCATAATAAGGACCACATTTCATGTGAAAATAGAGTTTTTCTTATTGAAACTGATATGATTACAAACAACAATGTATTTTTGTTATATGGAACTGAAACTAATATGCCATTATCTCGGATAATTTGTAGAATCGGTAATTTTCACGGTTGACTGCGGAGTACAAGTATTACCCCCTTGAAATATACATTATGATGATTAAAAAAACCATTTTTCATTTTTTATTTTTATTTTTTATTTTTGTCTTCACAGGTACATCATGTAAAATATCATATCATACATCTTTGATTTTTTTCCTTGCTCTTGAGTTCAGTATCTGAGAAGTTGTTTTTTTAACCAAACATTACTTATAACTTATAACTCGGCTTCGCCTCGGGAAATAGACCTGGTCTCGGGACACCAGAAACTTGCTATATCCCCCAACCCCATACTTTAACTGTATAATAAACATGTATAGATATAGTATAAAGTAAATCCATTTAAAATAGAATTGAGTATTATAAGTAGGTGTTTTTATTGTATCACTCCTTCACTCTTTATATGTTTTCAATTGTATTTCATGCATAAACATATATGGATATATATAGTCGTATAATCTATAAATCAATCTGCTATACAAATGTAGGGGGAAGCTTTACTACATAAGAATTCTTATTTTAAAATAGTTACATCTTTATGTTAGATGGATAGGTTGTAATTTATTAATGTTTTTTTTTTATGTTAATACATTTCCCACTCTTCCTATATTTGAAAATTAAAAAAATTGTTTACATGTATTTATGTGAACAACTTTTTCGATTGTATATCTTTTTGCAATAAATTCTTTTAATAAGTTGAAGTTAACTCTGGTTTGTCTTTTAGATGCACAAAACATGAAGTATTTTGTAAGTAAAATAAGGAAGTTGAGAGGTTGGGATGTGACAATGTTAGCTGTATGTCCAAACGATATCATTTTAAAATCAAAAACTACTGTTTTATTTGTTTTTTGTTTTATCCATTCTTCTAGCTTGGTCCAAATGACATGAGCTTCATTACATTCCCAAAGCATATGTTCTAAATCTTCTACATTATTTTGGACCCAACTAGAAGAATGGATAAATAACTTGACATTATTTGTTATGCCAATCTTTTTCAAATATTTATTTACTGGTAGAATTTGATTTTGAATTTTATACTGGAACCATTGTAGTTTTGAATCTTTGGTAGTCTTAAAGGGTAGTACATAAATTGTATTCCAGTTCAAATATTGGAAAATAGGATCTGTTTTCCATTTAATTTCTAATGTATTACTATGTTTTTGTGATATTGCTCTGTAAGTATATAATAAAAATCTTCACTGCCTTTTTTACTTTTAAATATAATTTGAGTGTGAAAAGGTAAATAAGGTCTAACAATAGTATCGTTATTCAGATATGTCTTACATTTTTTAATCACAATTTAATGGACTCTTTGCAACTTAGGAAATTATTCGATGTTACAGAAAACTTGCCTTTGAATTCTTCAAAATTTAGAAATGTTCTATCTCCTTTCATTATGTCAACTACAGTATTTACACCTTTCTTATGCCAGTCTTCAAAATAAATGTATTGATTCCCTATCTTAAAGTTAAAATTGTATCATAAAGGGAAGGTAAGAAGGTCTGTTTTGCTTATTATTTATTTACTTTTGACACTTTTATCCATGTATTTAGGACTTCTTTCCAAAATAAATTTGTTATATTTAAGTTTTCAAAGTTACATTCACCAAATTTTGAAAGACACTGTAACGGACATATTTCATGATCAAAAATATTTTTCCATTCCCTTTCACTAGATGTCAATAGTCTTCTTACCCAAGTAGATTTTAAACTATCAATAAAGTTCCCTATGTCTATCATTGTTAAACCTCCTTTGTTCTATTGTTTAATTTGAGTGTTCCTTTTCACTTTATCAATAGGTCCTTGCCATATAAATTTAAAAAAAGGTAGAATTCAATGTTTTAATATAAGCTCTGTCTGGATTCGGTATAGCCTTACAAAGATGAATCATTTTTGAAAGTATCAATGTTTTTAAAACAGTTATTCTACCTATGGGTGTAAGTATTCTTTTAGACCATTGTTGTAATGATTTATCTAAATTTTTATAGCTTTATTACAGTTAATGTTAATCATTTCATCTAAGTTGACAAGTTGACAGAGTAATCTATTCCAAGAAGGTTAAATTTTGTAATCCCCCATTTTATAATAATTTCCATCTATGGTGGTAGACGTCTTGACTACATTTTTTTCAGTTAGACGTTAGAGGTCGCAAGTTATCAGGTCGTGATCAGCTAATTTGCATATCAAGCGATCGAGGACGATCCCATGACGAATCTTTGCGATAGTTTGCGAACTTGTACGAATTGTAGCGAATATTTACGTATTGTAGCGAATTGAATCCGAAATTTCATGACGAATGAAAGCGAATTGTAACGATTGGTTGACGTTAAAAAACGTACGGCATACGCTTGCATACGAGTCATTACGAAGGGTAACTACGACATACGAATCCACACGAATCATAACGCATCCAAATTTCTTGAGTATCTCAACAGTTTTGTGCAGTTCTTAAATTTCATGTATAAAAGGAGGAGGCTAAATATCAAGGTTATTAGTTATTCCTTCGTCAAAATGGAAAATATACAACGCCTGAGGCTGCAGTATGTGGCTGCTATGGCCCACCAAGAAGTCTTCCACCAACAATTTAACATCCACCAGTTCATCAGAGGCCGATTTAGGTGGAGAAGAGGAGCCAGAGCACGTCTGGAGAAGACCACGGCCGCATCCCGAGAGACGGCGCCAATGTGGCATCTATGATTAGCTCATGGTTGAGCTCAGATGAGACGATCCTAGAACTTTCAAGAAATTCGTCTGCATGGCAACTGAAATGTATGATGAAATATTCGAGAGGGTCCGTCATCGCTTCTGGAAACAACACACCTAGTACAGGGAGCTCTTGGATCCAGGCTTCAAGTAAGCTGCCACTCTACGCCACCTGGTTTCTGGTGCCATGTACTCAGACATGCAGTACTCCTGGCGGGTCGCTGAGAATACCCTCTCTGTAGTGGTCAGAGAAGTGTGTCATGCTATATGTGAGGAATATGTTGATGAGGTTATGACAGCCCCCTCCACACCTGAATAATGAAAACAACTGGCTGATGGTTTCCTCAAGAAGTGGAACTTTCCTAATTGTGTTGCTGCCATTGATGGCAAACACATAGCCATCAGAAAGCCTGCCAGCTCTGGTTCCTTATATTATAATTATAAGGGTTTCTTCAGCATCATCTTATTGGACATTCTCTATGGCTCTACAGCAGTCTTTCTCGCTCTCGCTTTAGATGTTTTCCCTCAAAACAGCAATACGACGTACTGGTGTCGAGTCGGAGAAAGTTAGAAGGCAAATGACCCCACCTGGTTTTCGACAGTCCTGTATAGCGTCCGGTAACGGCCGGATGCGGAAATACCCTTTCGGAAAGCTTCGGACAGCTTCGGAAGCATGCGCAAAGTTGCGCTTCGGCTCGCATGTTTGCGTTCCTAATCGCTAACGGAAAAAACAGATTGTTTGCGCGACCCAACGCATTCTAACGAATAACAGTAATCGTTCGTCACACTTCGTCAAATCATTCGCAACAAATAGTTCCCCTACGTTCACCTTTCGTTATATTTCAAATTATGTAACACATTTTAAAACAGTTTCGGTCTTAATTCGTTAGAATTGACAAAATTACCCAATTCGCCGGGCTGCGTTGAATGGATTCGTCTATGTGCGAGGAGACTTTTACGTTCAGCATTAAGGGGAGTCGCAACAACTGGTTCACCCGTTGTCAGTATGATGTGGCGGGGCGGAATGTGCTGGGTTCCTTCGGCAATCTGACAACCCACAGACACTCACCTGGCACGCCACTGATAGTAGTGGTCCTTCATTAGGTACAGCGCCCTCCAGTCTGACAATCCGCCGACACTCCCCTGACACGCCACTGATAGTAGTGGTCCTTCGTTAGGTACAGCGCTCTCCAGTCTGACAAGCCGCCGACACTCACCTGACACGCCACTGATAGTAGTAGTCCTTCATTAGGTACAGCGCACTCCACTGGTTCACCCGTTGTCAGTATGATGGGGCGGGGCGGAATGTGCTGGGTTCCTTCGGCAATCTGACAACCCCCAGACACTCACCTGGCACGCCACTGATAGTAGTGGTCCTTCGTTAGGTACAGCGCTCTCCAGTCTTACAACCCGCCGACACTCCCCTGACAAGCCAATGATAGTAGTGGTCCTTCATTAGGTACAGCGATCTCCAGTCTGACAACCCGCCGACACTCACCTGACT
>NW_018408337.1:0-1124 GCF_002113885.1 Mizuhopecten yessoensis | reverse complement strand
TCCAGTCTTACAACCCGCCGACACTCACCTGACACGCTACTGATAATAGTGGTCCTTCATTAGGTACAGCGCTCTCCATTCTTACAACCCGCCGACACTCACCTGACACGCCACTGATAGTAGTGGTCCTTCATTAGGTACAGCGCTCTCCAGTCTTACAATCCGGCGACACTCACCTGACACGCCACTGATAGTAGTGGTCCTTCATTAGGTACAGCGCTCTCCAGTCTTACAACCCGCCGACACTCACCTGACANGTAGTGGTCCTTCATTAGGTACATCGCTCTCCAGTTTGACAACCCGCCGACACTCACCTGACACGCTACTGATATTGATATTGGAATTGGCGGCCATTCATCGACGTCATACAGCAGCTCATGTGTGTGTTCTGTCGTCACTTCCGTTGTTACTTCCTGCACCTCTTTCGTGATCGTTTGGACCATGTTAGACTGTAATTATAATATTTGTAAAATCCTGATTAGTTATTCATTGTTCATATGACGAATATTGTATTCATTTATCAAACTCAAGATAAAAATTAAAGGAATGTTTCAAAGGCCATATAGAAAAGAAATTCGTTAAAATTACAATTTCTAATAAAGGTGGCAATACCCAGATATTATTGTTACTGCTGATGAGGGTGGCAATACCCAGATATTATTGATACTGCTGATGAAGGTAGAAATACCCAGATATTATTGGTACTGCTGATGAAGGTGGCAATACCTAGATATCATTGTTACTGCTGATGAAGGTGGCATTACCGAGATATTATTGTTACTGCTGATGAAGGTGGCAATACCTAGATATCACTGTTAATGCTGATGAAGGTGGCAATACCGATATATTATTGTTATTGCTGATGAAGGTGGCAACACCTAGATATCATTGTTAATGCTGATGAAGGTGGCAATACCCAGATATCATTGTTATTGGTGATGAGGGTGGCAACACCCAGATATCATTGTTACTGCTGATGAAGGTGGCAATACCCAGATATCATTGTTACTGCTGATGAAGGTGGCAAAACCCAGATATTATTGTTACTGCTGATGAAGGTGGAAATACCCAGATATCATTGTTACTGCTGATGAAAGTGGCAATTCCCAGATATCATTGTTACT
>NW_018408336.1:13542-13839 GCF_002113885.1 Mizuhopecten yessoensis | reverse complement strand
CAGTATTTATATACTGATAACTACCAACACACATACAGGTATTTAAATACTGATAACTACCAACACACATACAGGTATTTATGTACTGATAACTACCAACACACATACAGGTATATATATATTGATAACTACCAACACACATACAGGTATGTATATACTGGTAACTATCAACACACAAACAGGTATATATATACTGATAACTAACGACACAAATACACGTATTTATATACTGATAACTACCAACACACATACAGGTATGTATATACTGATAACTACCAACACACATACAGGTATGTA
>NW_018408336.1:8522-8959 GCF_002113885.1 Mizuhopecten yessoensis | reverse complement strand
CATACAGGTATGTATATACTGATAACTACCAACACACATACAGGTATGTATATACTGGTAACTACCAACACATATACATGTATTTATATACTGATAACTACCAACACACATACAAGTATATATATACTGGTAACTACCAACACACATACAGGTATGTATATACTGATAACTACCAACACACATTCAGGTATTCATATACTGATAAGTACCAACAAACACACATACAGGTATTTATATACAGATAAATATCAACACACATACAGGTATGTATATACTGAAAACAACCAACACACATACAGGTATGTTTATACTGGTAACTACCAACACAGATACAGGTTTGTATATACTGATAACAACCAACACACATACAGGTGTGTATATACTGATAACAATCAACACACATACAGGTATGTATATACTGAAAACTACCAACACAC
>NW_018408336.1:1129-7185 GCF_002113885.1 Mizuhopecten yessoensis | reverse complement strand
GTATAATTACACTTGCCCTCTAACACTGTTGTAATAGGACGGCGCTGGGGCAAATGTAAATATATACTGATAACTACCAACACACATACAGGTATGTATATACTGGTAATTATCAACACACATAAAAGTTTTTATATACTGATAACTCCTAACACACATACAGGTATGTATATACTGATAACTACCAACACGCATACAGGTATGTATCTACTGATAACTACCAACACACATACAGGTATGAATATACTGGTAACTACCAACACACATACAGGTTTGTATATACTGATAACAACCAACACAAATACAGGTATGTATATACTGGTAACTACCAACACATATACATGTATTTATATACTGATAACTACCAACACACATACAGGTATGTATATACTGGTAACTACCAACACATATACAGGTATGTATAAACTGGTAACTACCAACACACATACAGGTATGTATATACTGGTAATTATCAACACACATAAAAGTTTTTATATACTGATAACTACTAACACACATACAGGTATGTATATACTGATAACTATCAAAACAATATAGCTATGTATAAACCGATAACTACCAAAACACATACAGGTATTTATAAACTGATAATTACCAACACATATACAGTAATGTATGTACTGATAAATACCAATAAACATTCAGGTATGTATATACTGACAACTACCAATAAGCATGTACATACAGGTATTTATCTACTGGTAACTACCAACACACATACAGGTATGTATATACTGATAACTACGAACACACATACAGGTATGTATATACTGGTAACTACCAACACACATTCAGGTATGTATATATTGGTAACTACCAACACACATACAGGTATGTATATACTGATAACTACCAACACATATACAGGTATGTATATACTGATAACTACCAATATACGTATAGGTATTTATCTACTGATAACTACCAACTTACATACAGGTATGCATATACTGGTAACTACCAACACGTATACATGTATTTCTATACTGATACCTACCAACACACATACAGGTAAAAACCAATATACATGTAAATAAAGCTATTTATATAATGATAACTACCAACACACATACAGGTATTTATATACTGATAACTACCAATATACATTTAAATACAGGTATTTATAAACTGATAACTACCAATATACATACATGTATGTATATACTGATAACTACCAATATACATACAGGTAATTATATACTGATAACAACCAACACACATACAATAATGTGTATACTGATAAATACCAATATACATACAGGTATGTATATATTGATAATTACCAACACCCATACAGGTATTTATATAATGATAACTACCGAAACACATACAAGTATTTATATACTGATAACTACCCACACACATACAATAATGTGTATACTGATAACTACCAATATACATACAGGTATGTATATACTGATAACTGCCAACACGAATACAGGTATTTATATACTGATAACTACCGACACACATACAGGTATTCATATACTGATAACTACCAACACACATACAGTAAGGTATATACTGATAACTACCAATATACATACAGGTATTTATAAACTGATAACTACCAACACACATACAGGTATGTATATACTGATAACTACCAATACACATACAGGTATGTATATACTGATACCTACCAACACACATACAGGTATGTATACACTGATAACTACCAACAGACATATAGGTATTTATATACTGATAACTACCAACACACATACAGCTATGTACATACTGATAACTACCAACACGTATACATGTATTTATATACTGATACCTACCAACACACATACAGGTATGTATATACTGATGACTACCAACATACATACATGTATTTTTATAATGATAACTCCCAACACCCATACAGGTATGTATATACTGATAACTACCAACACACATACAGGTATGTATATACTGATAACTACCAATATACATACAGGTAATTAAATACTGATAACTATCAACACACATACAGTAATGTATATACTGATAACTACCAATATGCATACATGTATGTATATACTGATAACTACCAATATGCATACATGTATGTATATACTGATAACTACCAACACACATACAGGTATTTATATACTGATAACTACCAACCCACAAACAGGTATATATATACTGGTAACTACCAACACACATACAGGTATTTATATACTGATAACTACCAACCCACAAACAGGTATATATATACTGGTAACTACCAACACACATACAGGTATTTATATACTGATAACTACCAACCCACAAACAGGTATATATATACTGGTAACTACCAACACACATACAGGTATTTATATACTGATAACTACCAACACATATACATGTATTTATATACTGATAACTACCAACACACATACAGGTATGTATATACTGGTAAATACCAACACATATACATGTATTTATATACTGATAACTACGAACACACATACAGGTATGTATATACTGGTAACTACCAACACACATCCTGGTATGTATATACTGGTAAGTACCAACACATATACATGTATTTATATACTGATAACTACGAACACACATACAGGTATGTATATACTGGTCACTACCAACACACATCCTGGTATGTATATACTTTTATATAATGATAACTACCAACACACATACAGGTATGTATATACTGATAACTACCAACACACATACCAATATACATTTAAATACAGGTATTTATAAACTGATAACTACCAATATACATACAGGTAATTATATATTGATAACTGCCAACACATACAGGTATTTATATACTGATAACTACCAAGATACATTTAAATACAGGTATTATAAACTGATAACTGCCACATACATGTATTTATATACTGATAAAAACCAATATACATGTAAATAAAGCTATTTATATAATGATAACTACCAACCCACATACAGGTATGTATATACTGGTAACTACTAACACACATCCTGGTATGTATATACTGGTAAGTACAAACACATATACATGTATTTATATACTGATAATTACCAACACACATACATGTATTTATATACTGATAAAAACCAATATACATGTAAATAAAGCTATTTATATAATGATAACTACCAACACACATACAGGTATGTATATACTGGTCACTACCAACACACATCCTGGTATGTATATACTTTTATATAATGATAACTACCAACACACATACAGGTATGAATATACTGGTAACTACCAACACGTATACATGTATTTATATACTGATACCTACCAACACACATACAGGTAAAAACCAATATACATGTAAATAAAGCTATTTATATAATGATAACTACCAACCCACATACAGGTATGTATATACTGGTAACTACCAACACACATACAGGTATGCATATACTGATAACTACCAACACACATACAACACACATACAGGTATATATATACTGGTAACTACCAACACACATACAGGTATGCATATACTGATAACTACCAACACACATACAGGTATATATATACTGATAACAACCAATATACATACAGGTATGTATATACTGATAACTACCAACATACATACAGGTATGAATATACTGGTAACTACCAACACGTATACATGTATTTATATACTGATACCTACCAACACACATACAGGTAAAAACCAATATACATGTAAATAAAGCTATTTATATAATGATAACTACCAACCCACATACAGGTATGTATATACTGGTAACTACTAACACACATCCTGGTATGTATATACTGGTAAGTACCAACACATATACATGTATCTATATACTGATAACTACCAACACACATACCAATATACATTTAAATACAGGTATTTATAAACTGATAACTACCAATATACATACAGGTAATTATATATTGATAACTGCCAACACATACAGGTATTTATATACTGATAACTACCAATATACATTTAAATACAGGTATTTATAAACTGATAACTACCAATATACATACAGGTAATTATATATTGATAACTGCCAACACATACAGGTATTTATATACTGATAACTACCAATATACATTTAAATACAGGTATTATAAACTGATAACTGCCAATATACATACATGTATGTATATACTGATAACTACCAATATACATACAGGTAATTATATACTGATAACTGCCAACACATACAGGTATTTATATACTGATAACTACCAATATACATGTAAATATAGGTATTTATATACTGATAACTACCAACACACATACAGGTAATTATATACTGATAACAACCAACACACATACAATAATGTGTATACTGATAACTACCAATATACATACAGGTATATATATATTGATAACTACCAACACACATACAGGTATGTATATACTGATAACTACCAACACGCATACAGGTATTTATATAATGATAACTACCGACACACATACAGGTATTTATATACTGATAACTACCCACACACATACAATAATGTGTATAGTGATAACTACCAATACACATACAGGTATATATATATTGATAACTACCAACACACATACAGGTATGTATATACTGATAACTACCAACACGCATACAGGTATTTATATACTGATAACTACCGACACACAAGGGCGGGTCCAGGTGAGGGCATAATGGGCGTACGCCCCTCTCTTTAAAAAAACCCCTGTTACATTAGTGCATTTCACAATTATTTTATGTTTTTTTCAGCAAAAAACAGGTCCAAATGTTTTTTCGCATCGCTCCGCTCGGCGAAAGATTTGATTCTGCGCCCCCTTTTTCAAACATCCTATAATTATATCACCCACTTTGACACGCATCTGTCTGTGTTTTGATAATTTTTGTGATGAGCCAATAAGCATGCATTGGGTTTTTGTTAGATTTAGACTCATTTTATTATTGGTCATCCACTCACTTGCTAATTCAAGGTCAACTATTAACTTTTCTTCGACATCATCAACTGCATCACCTTTTACACCCTATGATGTGTCGTCAGCGTACATTACAACTGATGAATGTTTCAAACATGTTGGATAGTCATTCATATGCAAGATAAAAAATAGTGGCCCAAGAATCGAACCCTGGGAAAGGTATGATTCGAAAAAGTTCAATGCTATATCAGAAATCCCCGTGAGCATTAAGCTTATGTAAGAGCACTTTATGATTTACGGTATCAAATGCTTTACGAAGATCTAAAAACAAAACACCCGTGAATTTACCGTCATCAATATTTATTGTCCACTGGTCTACTAAACCTGTGAGGGCTTTTTCTGTTGAACGTTGAGGTCTGAAACCATATTGGGATTCAGTTAGAAGTTCATTTGATGAAATAGGTCGATAGTTATTTACAGAGGTCATGTCCCCGGCTTTAAATAATTGGGGTGACTTTGGCTTTCTTCCAGTCGTTTGGAAATGAACCAAAACTGATGGCTTTGTTAAAAATATAGGTTAAAGGGTGAATGATTAATTCACCAGCAAGTTTTAGGAGTTTTACAGAAATGCCATCAATTCCAGTAGCTTTTCCATCACGTAATTCTGATATTTTTTTTTTTTTTTTTACAAATTCAGAATTCACTTAAGGAATATTGAACTTTTGTTCAACTTTAATACCAAAATGTACATTCGGTAAACTTGAGTCAAATTTACGTCCAATTTCAACACCAATGTTACAAAAATAGTCGTTAAATGCATTTGCGATATCGACTGTTGGTGTAACATTTTCTCCATTTACATTTAAACATGGGGCGTTGCATGCTTTAGAGGACGGTAAAAAATCTTTTATTTTCTTCCACATATCTTCGGAGTTTTTAGAACATTTGTTTGTCGACAACACCATAAAACAACTCTTTAAAAGAGTCCCATGAATCGTCGATGTTGTCAAACACCTCGATAACAGACCATGGCACCTGTGCCATGTGTGCTTTAAATACGTCGACATTAATTTTCTTAAATTTTCTATATTTAATGTTAATATGATCACTATTGGTATGAGCAAAGTTTACGGATGACGTCGTGTGTACATATGAAGTTGAAAACAGCTGACAGTGTGTGTACATCTATTGTAGTATACGACCGAC
>NW_018408336.1:0-1123 GCF_002113885.1 Mizuhopecten yessoensis | reverse complement strand
CAGGGGCGTTTCTAGGATATTTGAAAAAGGGGGCGTAGAATCAAATCTTTCGCCGAGCTGAAAAAACAAAATAATTGTGAAATGCACTAATGTAACGGGTTTTTTTTTTAAAGAGGGGGGCGTACGCCCATTACGCCCTCACCTGGACCCGCCCTTGCCGACAGCGTATGTACATCTATATTGTTATAAATGGCTGACAGCGTGTGAACAGTAAAAATGGTATACGGCTGAAAGCGTGTGTCCGTCAATAGTGGTATACGGATGATGTCGTGTGTACATACATAGTGGTATACGGCTGACAGCGTAAATTCATGCACATCTACAGCTGACAGAGTGTTTACATTCATAGTTATATACGCCTGACAGAGTGTTTACATTCATAGTGGTATACGGATGACGTCGTGTGTACATGAGTAGTAGTAAACGGATGTGTTCCGGTGTACATCAATAGTGGTATACGGCTGACAGCATGTTTACTTCCATAGTGGTATACGAATGCCGTCGTGTGTACATTCATAGTGATATACGTATGGCATCGTGAGTACATCTAAAGTTGAAAACGGCTAAAAGCGTGTGTACATCCCATCGTGGTATACGGATGACATCATTTGTACATATATAGTGGTAAAAGGCTGACAGCGTGTGTACATCAAAAGTGTTAAACCGCTGCCAACGTGTGCACCTCCATCGTGGTATACGGATGGCATCGTTTGTACATCTATAGCGGTAAAAGGCTGACAGCGTCTGTACATCTATAGTGATAAACCGCTGCCAGCGTGTGCACCTCAATCGTGGTATACGAATGACATCGTTTGAACATCTATAGTGATAAACCGCTGCCAGCGTGTGTACATCCATAGTGGTATACGGATGGCATCAAGTGTTCATATATAGTGGTATACGGCTGACAGCGTATGTAAATCTACATAGTTATAAACGACCGAAAGCGTGTAAAAATTAATAATGGTATACGACTGACTGTGTGTTTATTCTTCTAAGCCAGGTGTATATATGTGTTAGTGTTAACACTTATATAAACACTGACACCGACAAAAACCTGGTGAAGGAGTATAAACATTGACACAGACATACACTTGGTGTAGGGGTATAAACACTGACACTG
>NW_018408335.1:29027-31627 GCF_002113885.1 Mizuhopecten yessoensis | reverse complement strand
ATCATGGCAAAATATTCTCCAAATGAGATCCAAGAGAATATGCCAATCCGTGTAGCATATCTGTATAAGATTTTTCATGCCCAGCAATTTTATGTATGGTTATGGGGCGGGGATCTCAACTGTTTCCAAGCTGTGACTGAGAAACTAGGTTCCTAGGGTTGTGACCAGAACTCAGGATCAATTCTAATGACTGCATTTGTCTCTTTTTGCCCAGCATTTGTATATATAGTTTTGTGATGGGGATCTCAACCGTTTCAAAGTTATGACCCAGGGGTTAAGTCTGCAAGGGTGGGGCAGACCCTGGGGTCAATTCTAATATCATGAATGCATTCGTCTCTTTATGCCCAACTCTTGTATATATAGTTTTGGGGTGGAAATCTTAACCATTTCGAAGTTATGACCCAGGGGTTAAGTCTCCAAGGGTGGGGCAGTCCCCAAGGCCATCCTGGAAGCATATGTGCATTCATCTCGTTATACTCAGCAATTGTAAATGTAGTTATAGGTTGGGGATCTCAACTGTTTCCAAGCTGTGACTAATAAACTAGGTCCCTAGGGGTGCGGTCTGACCCCAGGGTCTATTCTGATATCATGACTGCATTCGTCTATTTATGCCCAGTATTTGTATATATAGTTTTTGGGTGAGGATCTCAACCGTTATAAAGTTATGGCACATGAACTATGTCTCCAAGGGTGGGGCCAGACCATAGGGCCATCCTGGGGTCCAAACCCTTAGGCCGGGGGTCAGCCGTACCATTTGTACAATTTTGAATCCCTGCCTCCCATGAATGCTTCCAGTCAAATATGGTTGATATCCGTCTCTTAGTTCCAGAGAAGAAGTCGCTTAATTAAGTAGTATAGCCCAATTCCCCCCATTTTGCCCCGCCCCTCAGCCCCCTAGGGGATCAGCCCCACCATTTGTACAATTTTGAATCACCACCACCTAGGGATGCTTCCAGTCAAACACGGTTGATATGCATTTCTTAGATCAACGCCGACAGAACACCGACTTCCGTCAGTGAGATGAAACCCGTAAGGGCGGATTTATGCAGGCGCAAAACACCTCAACCAACCAACCAACCAATTTCTTAGTTCCAGAAAAGAAGTCGCTTAAAACAACATAGCCAAATAACCCTTTTTGCCCCCGCCCCTCATTTCCAGCCACACCATTTGTACAATTTTGAATCCTCGCTTCCCATGAATGCTTTTGATTAAATAGTTTGATTGCCAGTTAAGAATGAATGTATTTCAATTTTTGTGTGAAACATTGTTCTGATGTCCGAATTTATTTTACATTTAAGCATTGCAACATTGACATTTTACTTGAAAGGTAGCTGTATAGTGAACACACCAGACAATTTTGTTGAAAATGTGATTATTTGCATCTTATCTGTTTACCATGCCATATCTATACTGAAAGGATAAAGAAACGCATGGTAACAAAATATGCAAAAATTATTTAACTGCTTGGCCTTAAATTATGAAACCCGTAAGACGAGTATCTTGGTCACTGTGCACATAAACTGGTGTTTAAAGTTACTCAACCGTGAAATGTACCGTGCCCGTGCCACATAGTGAAAGTGTTAAAAATGTCAAACAAACGTGTGTAGAATAATGATGACAATTTCGCCAACACATCTTGTCATACCATGGCCACTTGATACCCTTGAGGTATACACATCGCTTTCCGCTATTTACTGTCAATTTGAATTTTGAATCCTGCAATCATGACCCGGCTGACGTAAGTTCAGAGGGGTCAAGATATTGCATAGCTTCTGCAAGGTCAAATGCAACATCAGGTTGATCTGCAGTTCGGTGTGAATGTTTCCACCATAGAACGTCTTGTCCGTCGTCTGAGACAATGGAAGTTTTGCCGACCAACCGCAATCGGGACGTCCGCGCGTAAAATAATATTTGTTCAGCAGAAAGAAAACCATTCGCAATTGCAATGAATGAAAGATACCCCTAAGTATGTATCATATGCAGACATGATTTTAAAGTTCTGGTTAAAAATTTCTGACTTGAACTCAGAAAAGATAATCTTCTTTAAAGCTTGTTAATTTTATGAAGATAACAAAATTTCTTTTCTTTTAAAATTCAAAACAAAAACATTCAATGATAATAAACAAGTATTAAACTTAGAAACAGTTTATATACATTGTACCCATTGTGTGCCATACAGTGTATAACATCTTGTAAAAGTCGTTTTCTCACACGTAACTTTCTGTCACAACAAATTAACACATAAAGTCAGAAACGATATATATATATACATTTGTATAAGTATTGGGACTGTACGGTCGTTAACAAAGTATGAAAATTGCACTGTCACCTTGTTATAATGTAACATAACATTTCAAATCAACATATCTAGTATCCATCGTATTAAAATATATGAATTGCGAAAGATATTGCACAATTATTTGACAAGAAATTCAATAAAACTATCTTTTATTTATACGATGACTCATCGTGTTCTTGACGAAGGCTCAAATGATATAATCGTTGACTAATTAAATTCTTCTCCAGTAGACTGTCTTTTAATTGACACGATACCATTATAACAGGACACTGGCGATGTCAAGGTTTAGCACGGCATTCTT
>NW_018408335.1:27139-27612 GCF_002113885.1 Mizuhopecten yessoensis | reverse complement strand
TATGAAGAACATGTTCGTGACGTCGTATCTAAATGACGTCGTTTTTTCCGACGTCATTAAAAAATGTCGCAATATGCATTCCTCGTGGTAACCTATATGTGCTACCTGCTTAAACAACCCAATTGATCAATGTAACTCGCAACAATGTATGTAGTTATGTTGTATAAAAGGTAAATATACTCACGATGGGAAAAATTGACATATGAAATTTGATGACATATACAGCGTACCGGAAATGGATTATGCTTCATCTTATAGTTTTACTGCCTGTATATGTATAAAGAGAAATTTATACTGTAAGTATATATACTATAAATCAAAATGTGATTCATACTGGCAATAAGACGTAAATTTAATTAATCAGAAGACTTAAATGTGGGTCATTTGTAATGTAGTAAGGTACCCAAGATAATATACATATATACCAANTATTTTTTTTATTTTTTTTTCCCCTAATATTCTGTTTTACTTGG
>NW_018408335.1:15143-21608 GCF_002113885.1 Mizuhopecten yessoensis | reverse complement strand
ACTAATGAAGATGGTACAAAGGTGGGCGCCAAGATCCCTCTTGGAACTCTTGTTTCATATTGGACCCACCACTACCAATAGCAGTCACTCAATGAACACTATGGTTATGTTTGTGTTATTACCAAACCCCAATGTAAAAATTTAATTAAAACCGGCGATAAGACGTAAATTTGATTAACTAGAAGACTTAAATGTGGGTCATTTGTAATGTAGTAAGGTACCACAAATAAAAAACATAAATATCAATAAAAAAAAAAATATTTATTAAAATTCTGTTCTACTTGGGTTTTTTCATATTGGACCCACCACCACCAATAGTAGTCACTCAATGTACCAAACCCCGATGTTACTGTTATGATATTTCGTTGTGGTGGTTACACCTGTGACTAGGAAGTAGACTACACATTTTATTTATTATCGTAAAGTTATTTCTTTAGCTGGTATTGTTATTGAAAGGTAAACTCAATGATGAACTTATCAATTTTTCTTTTTATGCGATTTCAAGTAAAACAAAAGGATTTACATGATATCAATTGTTAAACAATATGTAGGACAATATATGTTGTCAACAGTTTAACATTACATATAAGATTCTGTCAGAACAAGACCGTATAACTTTAACGCAGAACTTATTTCATACTAATTGCATACTGCTACAATGTTATAATGCACTATTCTCTAATTTCATCGCAGAATGCACATTAATGCACAATATTGTTATAATTGTGAATCATTGTTAACATGTATGAAGTTATTCCTGCAGTAGTGGTATTGCTTGTGATCAGTTTAGAATTGTATTGGCGCTTCGATTCCACTAACAATATGCTCAAAACAGTGATCGTCAATAAACGTTTGTTGATAATTTTGTTGTTGAATGGAAGTGCAAATACAGAATATAAGCCTATTTCTACGATTGGACACTTATATTGACCATTTTCCACAACAACCATTGATACATACGTAATGACAATTATCAAATTTTCATCATAGTCAATACAATAAAAGGAACCTACACCAACTAAGCGTCCCTCCCCTATGTAAGCGTACCTTACTTAAACAATACACGTGTGATGATCATGATAACACCTGTAGTACATCGCATACATTACATACACTATTATTGATGTAGATTTAGAATGGTAGCTATCAACATTGAAAACTCAAATTGTAATAACAAAAATGGAAAGAAGAATATCGAACATCCTGCAAACCTAAAAAGTAAAAACAATAAGTAGAAAGGTATATAATTTTAGGGACGATATCCTAAATATGATTAAGAATACCGAACGCCACTTCGAGGAAAAATAACCTCATAATTAAATAATCCTTATAAACTTGGAAAACAGTGTATCCTCTCAAAGAGACGCTATTGAATTTGCACAAACGGGTTGACGCTCAGACTAGAATTATTGCACAATACTTGACAGAATTTCAACAAAACACCACACGATACAATTATCTTTGCTAAAACCCCATGCCATATATAGTGCCTTTATAAAATTCTGTTTTATCTTTATCTAAAGAACGCCTTCTCCGGTAGAGTGGTTATGAATGAAGCATTGATAAATCACATGATACCATTATATCAGGACAACAGTGATCACTGTTTAACGACGGAGCTTTAGTTAATCCGTTATAGTCTCTGGACTTGGGTTTCTTTGTACATGTACAAGATATATGCATCTCGTCTGAATATGTACATTGCTTTTCCGTGTATTGCTACAACGTCAGGCGATATAGACTGAGTTATTTAGCTTTTTAATTTAGTAGCATGCACATAGGGTAGTCTCAAGTCTGTAACAGGAGCTTGCTAGATGCATGTACAGTAACCTATCATGCATACGATAACACTTTCAGACATCATCAACAAAACCTGTCAAACATACAAAAATGCATTGATAAGAGACTTTAAAGTTTTGTCTGTGTGTTTTTTAAACTTACATTTCAATAACATTTGTTTGATATTTAATCTTCTGCACCTTGCATATCGAAAAATATAGCTTGATAATGTACTATTTCTCAAAAATAAGGTATGTGGTTATTTGTACTGGTAGCATAAAATAAATACACAGCAATGAGTTTTCACATACTGTACATGGTTAAATGTATGTACGTGTATGCATGTGTAAGACTTTTTACCAGCTAATTTTGATGTTCATTAAAATTATAGTGATAACTGATAGTGATAACTGATATGAGATAAAAAAAAAAAAATGATCATAGATTTGATTTGTTATAAATCAGAATTTACATTGTGCAATCGTATGTCTTTAACAGGATCAAAATGTATATATGGAGTATTGGACAAGTATAGAAATGTTGTTCCTCAATAACACAAACACATTTTAAAATAAGGCCAACCTACAAAGTCAGCCATCGTTTGTTTGACTTGGAATTTTATAGCGTTGTCTGAGTACTTTCAAAAATTCTTCGTTCGATTACAATTGCTCGGCTATTAATCTTCTACGTCCCCTATCTCTACACAAATACAGCTTGATAAGATATTGTCTGAAAATGTATAACATATTACATTCATATTGATAGCCGTAGCAGATTTTTCTACCACACTAATGTAGGGTAGTATAGGAAATATACTCTTACCAATGGGCAAGCACACATTTAGCATCACGTCAAGATTTTTAACTAAGCTCATTTTTTCGTCTTGTAAAGTAAAGAACCCTACATAAAAGGCCCATATAAACAATCAAAGCAATCTATACAATTGATTTCATTCATTAAAAATACATCTTCATTTTTTCCAATTGGGACAATAATAACATTGCTGATTAGTGTACACTAAACACCAAATCAAATGTAATAATTATTGAATATGAGTTAGCTGATGTATGCAATAAAACAGTAGAGTTAGATTATGGTGTTAAGAAATCATTTCGATAATGTTTTGTTTAAAGCTGTCAAATTATCATTTAAAGATTCTGTAGCCGTGGCCTTGACCTTAACCATATGACCGCGTCATGAATTTATTTTCTATCAATTGAAATCGGAATGTTAATGTACAGTTTACGTTTTATGAAATTTCGTTGGGAACTTAGTCAGAAATGCGTGCATAAGCTAATTTGTTCACCGCTATGTTGTGATTTCTGTAGCCGTGGCCTTGACCTTGACCATATGACATCTGCATTAAAGTAGTCTCCAGGTATTGACATGTATATTACTTCAGTGAAGTCTCATGAAATAAGATTAAAAATTTAGTCCGGTTTATATTTTTCGCATCATCATGTTAATATTCTGTACCTTTACTTTAAAATGATTAAGTGAGATTATATTGAAAAAGTTTTTAATAACGTCAATTGGCAAAAGTTAGTTAAAATTTGAAGATCGTTCATAATTGACAGTAAATAGAATATAATCTCTGTTTCAATTCTTTAGCATACCAGATAAACACTAAAGTTGTTTCTTTCTACGGTGTTTCCATTCTAAAAAAATATCCTCGGCAAAAGTAAATTCCTGCATCCAACTGGATTGGGTGGCAAAGAAATAAGGGGAAGTATATTTGGAATAATTGCTCTGGTAAGAAGGTGTTCCATTAGCTGTCAGTGCGGGTGATACATGGCTAGAAACATGCATGTGTAGGGACATTTGTAATATAAACGTTAATTTGTTGTTGTTTATTAAAGGACGAATATAGGGGATATGTTACAGTTTTGTATCATCTTTTCAGATTTCTGTTACGTAAAATATATATCTAGAAAGCTTCAGAGTGCTTTCGAGACGATATCCCAAAAATGTATAAGAATTTCTAGCAAGACTTTTGAACTTATTTTGGAAAATCACCCGCGAAAACGTTGAAATGTTCATGAAAATTTGCTGTTCTTTGTTTAATCGTTGAATAGCTTATACCATATATCTTATTATGGTGCATTTCGATTGTTCGGCAATAAGAGGAATCCAGAACATGTTGGTGTCCTACTAACGGATTGGTCTGTTAATTGTCGTTTTAAAAGATGTATTACAGTACATGCATATATAGAGTAGACGGTGATTAGAAACTGGTGTATTGGTACAAAGGTAAAGCTATGTATGTTTTTTCACGTTGTCGGCAATGTATCTGAGTGTAAACACACTCTGTCGCGTTTTACGTATTGCGATTAATATTGCACAATCATTTGACTAGAAATTCAACAAAACAGTTCACGGTACATATACTTTTTTTTAGATCACTTAAATATATATCGGTTGTCTTTATAAACAATTTTTTTTACGAAGGCTTAAATGATGAATGGCTGTTCAATCGAATTCTTCCCCAGTACACTGTGCTAAAATTACTGGTGTATATGGCGTATATCCATGGACCTCCACTGATGTGTTTTTGGGTCGGGGTTAAAGACACTATTACGGCGACAATTCTTTTATGATCGGATAATATGATAAACATTTCAAAACAGTCCGTGGTACAAATAATTATATCAAAATATATTCTTCTTTGTTTCAAAGATTCAACTGTTATCCCAGATTGGTTTTCCAACTGATGACTACACAAACAGTACTTCAAGCTTCAATAGATTGATTTTGAGTAAAGCATGTATTATTTCAAGATTATAACGATAGCCCATTTCTAAGGACAATGGTGGTGTCACAGTGAACTGTCAAAAAAGTAGCAGACCCGAGATATAATAGTAATGGCGTAAATATAAGTATAATGTAGCTGTTTGTGTGGATAATACACAGCTAGATACAGCCATAAGACAACACCGTAAATCGGTGTACCTATAAAATGGGGTATATTGTGCCAAAAATCATTCCATACACCATACAGCTGTTTCGTCTCCTAAGATTCACCCGTGATGCTAGAGACCAAAATGATTGCAATCTACTGTTTTAAATAGAAGATTGGGTGTATATAACTAAGAGTTCCAAAGAGTACTGGTTGATTTTAAATAAATGAGTAAGGTATATATATTATTTAAAAATAGATAACTGTGGCCATCAAGGTTATGGCAAACCTTGGGGACTACATAAGTCCACCAGCAAAATCTACCACCTTGCATTTGAATGTGATTGGACCTATGCAATTTGATAATAAATACAGCATACCGAAAATGAGTTATGCTGCAACATATTGTTGTACTGTGTGTATATGTATATATCTACTAAGGGTAGTGTGAACTGAAAGAATATATAATTTAGGTTAAAATGTCATTTATACTGGCAATAGGACGTAAATTGAATTAATCAGAAGACTCAAATATATTTGTAAGTGTCGAGTCATTTGTTCTGGCAGGAAGGTACCCAAAAACATATATATGAACTAATATTTGTTTTCCTTTTATTTATTTTTTAAATTTTGTTCTACTTACTTTTTCATATCGGACCCACCACCACCAATACCAGTCACTCAATGAGCACTTTATTTTCTTATAGCTCCATCTGCCCATAATTTTGGATGGGAAGCTACAGGCGTAAGGGTGCTGTCTAAAACCACTTATTCAACTACCCTTAACAGAATGAATCAAATCCTCCAATACATATAAATTACCACAGTAAAGTTAACAATCACGGTTCCTTTTCTTTGTTTTACCTTCATATATATTAAGGATAATTTGACTATAAGTACATATAATTTACGTTAAAATGTCATTAACACCGGCAATAAGACGTAAATTAATCAATCAGAAGACTAAAATGTGGAGTCATTTGTAATGTAAGATACCAAAATTACTACTTTATTTACCAATATTGGTTTTTCATTTCATTTCATTTAAATTCTTTTCTACCTTTTTTTTCATATTGGACCCACCACCACCAATAGCAGTCTCTCAATGAACCAGACCCCGATGTTATTGTTATGGTATTTCGTTGTAGTGATTATACCTACACATTTTGTTTATTATCGTAAGGTTATGTCTTTAGCTAGTATTGTTATTGAAAGGTCACACATAACTTAATGATGAACGTATATGTCTTTTTTCATCAGTCCTTTCAAATGAAAAATGATCCTTTATATTATATTAATTGTGAGAGTACAATATATTGTACAATATATGTTGACCAAGACTTCAGTTTAGCGTCACATATAAGATTTTTGTCAGTACAGGATCATATAACTTAAATTCAGATCTTATTTCATACAAATTGCATATTTGCTACAACAATGTACTATTTTCCATTTCTGCGCTGAATTCACCTTAATGTCCAATATTGTAATAATACTTACTTGGTTCACATGTTTGAAGTTATTCCTGCAGTGGTAGTATTGCTCGGGATCAGTTTAGGATTGCATTAAAGCCTCGGTTCCACTAACAATATGCTCAAAACAGTGATCGTCATCGAACATGTATTGAAATTTCGATTGTAGAATGGAAGTTCAAATACAAAAGAATGGTCACTTAATAAAAAAAATTCTCTCACAAAAGCATTAAGACATTAATAATGACAATAATAAAATGTTCCTCAAATTCAATTACAATAACATGAACCTACTGCCACAAAACGCCCCCCCCCCCC
>NW_018408335.1:12523-12869 GCF_002113885.1 Mizuhopecten yessoensis | reverse complement strand
ACCTTTTTCAACTCCCTGGGGAGCATACAGCCGGAGCTGCCATTTCGGCGCTAACAGCTAGCATTCAACAATTCAAGCACTGCCCAACGACATACTCATTTACAGCTGAGTAGACTGGAACAAGCGGAGTAAAGTATCTTGTTCAAAGATACAACTCAGTGTCGGGCTCGTGACTCGAACATGCAACCCTTCGGTCACGAGCCCGTCCTACCACTGGACTACCGTGCCTCCATAAGGGGTAAGGGGGTGTTGGAATGCTTGGGATAAAATTAAAATACATAACGTTAAATCACCTCAAATGCTTACCCTGTGTTTCTTTATTCTTTCAGTATAAAAGGTATTGTGA
>NW_018408335.1:6115-6244 GCF_002113885.1 Mizuhopecten yessoensis | reverse complement strand
TGGCCTTGACCTTGAGACTATGAAACCTGAGATGTTTGTATACTCGACTATTGTATAAAGCTTGATATCAAATCACAGACAGGATGGACATAGCAAATACTGTACGCCCCATCCCCCTAAATTAAAAAA
>NW_018408335.1:0-1121 GCF_002113885.1 Mizuhopecten yessoensis | reverse complement strand
AAAAAAAGGTAAGTTTTTTTTTTGCATTCTTTTTATTAATATATTGCCAGAAAAGAATTGATTTGAACATTTCAGCAGAACTGTCCATTCCTTTTGTTACCATGACTATCAAACCAATTTAGCCAATCAGGGTCTCACCTCTTCTTGTCTCCTATCCAATAGGCTGTAGTTAAAGTCACCAGGGCGACCAACAAACCTGAAACATGAAAGAACACTGTCAATCAAAATGTCTAGACTTATTTAATGAAGGACTTTGAAGACTCACTTTTTTAGGTAAATCAACAGACTTAAAATTATAATGCTTTTTTTTTTCTTTTTTTCTCTCTCGGATCAACCAATTTAATTTCATATACATGTACAGGTATATATAACGATTTAAAACTTCAAAAAATTATCTTTGAAGGAGTTTTCTCGTTCTTAAAAAAAATAATATGCCTCACAAAAAAAGGAAAAATGCCAAGATTGTGATTTTTGTACCGAAACTATGACCTCTGTACCACAAAAATGACCTTAGTAAAAAAGTTTTGACCTCTGCAATAAACCTGTTACCCTGCGCTTGGACTTCTGAGTAAGCTCTGACGTCCGTACTACAAATTTGACCTCTGCACCATTGGTATGACCTCTGTACTGATACTTTGACCTCAGTTCCATGACTGTAATCTCTGATGAGACGGTGACCTCTGGAACAAGGCCTTGACCTCTGTACCATGGCTGTATATATGTATCAAGGCTTCAACCTTTGTACCTATGTTTTGACCTCTGTAATACTGTAATCTCTGATGAGACGGTGACCTCTGTAACAAGGCCTTGACCTCTGTATCATGGCTGTATATATGTATCAAGGCTTCGACCTTTGTACCAATGTTTTGACCTCTGTAATACTGTGATCTCTATCAGAAGGCTGTTATCTCTGTACCAAATCTCTGATCATTGTCCTGTGACCTCTGCACAAAGAATGTGACCTCTGTAGAAAGGCTGTGACCTCTGTACAAAAGATGTGACCTTCTCATCATGACTGTGACCTCTGTAGAAAAGATTTGACCTCTATACCAAGGCAGTGACCTCTGTAAGGAGGCCGTGACCTTTGTTACTATCTAGTTTGTGACCTCTACCATGACTTT
>NW_018408334.1:16749-17859 GCF_002113885.1 Mizuhopecten yessoensis | reverse complement strand
TACGTCTTTATTGGGAGTTAGATCAATACATTATACGTCTTTATTCACAATATTGGTTTGCCATTGACAATGAAGCTTTCTTCATTTTTTTTTCAATTGGTTCAGTGGAAAATGACAAGGATCGACTTACCTGCAGCCATACTGATACAGTTAGGATTGGGTTATACCTGAACGAGGCCGATCTGCTGTCTGACGTATACATTCCGGTCAACTCTTTCTCGGTTTGCATGACATTCAATCTGTTTTAAATTTAGCAAATTGGCAAACATAAAATAAAGCATACACTATTAGAATGGGACTAAGCGCTCTAAATAAACGCAGATTTCCATACAACACACAATAAGTACTCAGACAACTGTTTGAATTTGATCGAAGACGAAAAGCATTTCTCTCAGTGCGTGATCCTCGCGAAACCAATACAGACTTATATTTATTCGATTTTAGGGAAGAATATTTAAACAAACAAAGGAAGACAAAAAAAACCAGGTGCCAAATCAGATTTTAATTATGAAATACCAAAATATATTGACGTTGAAAAGTTATAGGCTTGGAAAACAAAGCCGTATAGAAAGACATTGATGTGGGCTTTATTTTCTATCTGTATTGGAAAGGGGACAGCATACATAGATTTACTATTATTGTAGCTAACTGGCGCCATGTTTGATCAAGCGATGTTTATATCAAATCGAAATGTGGGATCCTGATGTTTTATTTGGATTTAACATGGCGGCAATGTCGTGTTGTACCTTATCCCGCCGATGCCACGTGCAATCCCTCTGGGTATTCGACTGGCATATAATTGCTTTCTTTAGTTCTAACTCTTTCCTAGATTTGGCAAACAAAGATTAAACTCAAATTTGAATTTTCTCAGACGGAGTTTTTTTCATCTTATCACAATTTCCATTCAGACTTTATTTCTTCACAAAAAATATCAAGGCAATAATTGTTTCCACTTTGATGATAAATATTCCAGATATAGTACATAATACAAATGTATTACCCCAAATATAGTACATAATACAAATATAATACCCCAAATATAGTTCATAATACAAATAAAATACCCCAAAATGTTTCATTTAATGAGAAAGCTGAGAATTAGGCACTGAC
>NW_018408334.1:5165-5808 GCF_002113885.1 Mizuhopecten yessoensis | reverse complement strand
AACATAAGCTCACTTGCCCTTCGGGCAGGTGAGCTAAAAATGGCAACATAACGACGATTAAAGTGATCAATCTATTTTTTTTATACATTTTTCAGCTGCGTGTTTGCTATTACAATTGGTTTAAACTTTTTCTAAAAAAAATCTTCAGGTTGGTAAGTATGGATAATGAGAAGTTCTTTTTACACAACCAATACAATTTTCTATGTGACGTTTCGATGACTAGTACGATATGTACACTGTCACCTTCATCAGACAAATGACCAATGAAGCGTTGTCCATAAAATCGATGTCGATTTCGGCTACGCTGGAAACGTATGTACAATAGTTGTTATATATGTACCGAAATGACTCAATTCAGCTACGCTTTGTTAACACTTGGCCATAGATGTGCGAGAGTCTCGATTTAGAACTTGCCCACTGTGGCGTATCCAGATGGCTTCCTTTTTCTGCCGCTTGAACAGATTGCTCTCTCTGTCCAAAACTTTGGAGTTATCCCAGTCAATCACATGGTTTTTCTGAGTGGCATGGTCTGTGATTGCCTATTTATTTATCTGGGACTCCGACTGTTTTCTTTCAGATCTGGTGAATTTCCTACCTTCTTGGGTTTCTGTATCTTTCCGGTGTTCACCAAGGCGGACCCTTG
>NW_018408334.1:0-1119 GCF_002113885.1 Mizuhopecten yessoensis | reverse complement strand
TTGAAGCTAAACACAGCTGATCAGTAATGTTAAGATGCCGAAGAACTTCCATGAGGATTGTCTGTGGCAGGCTGATGATTCTGGAAAAGGAAAAAAAAATCCATTAAACATTCATGTTTAAATGTCTAAAAAATGAAAACATGTTTATAATAAAATTTGGCAAAAGTAAAATGTATTCTAAGAAATCTATTTGAATGCATCTTGAGCAACTTTAAATTATTGTTGGTATCTCCTTGTGGCCACAAATCGTGATAACAAAACCTGTGTTTAAACAGAAGTTATTTTACTGAACTTTGTACAACTGTCACCATTTAAAGACAAGCAGCATTGCAAAAACAAAAGGCCAAGTAGTCAAAATCTACCTCGCCATTCCGGCCTATTAGTTCTTTTAGTTGACGAACGACAGACAGACGCCATGGTACAGCATAAGCTCATATCATATTATAGCAACATTTAATGTTTTTCTTGGAGGAGGGAGTTAAAGACACCACTATATAATATGCTTCATTCACTAGTACTACGTATACTCTACACATCTAATGAGACCAAAAATAATCCCCACCTTGGAAAACCCTTTTTCAAGAACTGATATCAGCCTGATCATAGCTGCCATCTTGTCTTTGTGTCTTTCTACTTGCCTGGTGTCTAAATTTTCAAGCCATTCAGGTCTCTCTTTTCTTTTCCTGTCTCGTCTCGTCTTGCTTGGAGTCTGACTAGTCTGGTTAGTCTCGGTACTATTGCCCTCCATAGTCACGCCCCTGCTGGAGCTAATCGCCACTGATGGTCTTGTGGAGGCGTTCATGCCATACAACTCCTGAAACTCGGGGGGAAAAAAAGGACACGACTTTTTGTCGTTTCTGGATTTTGAATTGTGATCCACAGTGTTCCTGTATTCTCGTTTCAAACTCTTAAACTTGTTCTCACATTATGTAGGCGTAGATTTGTACCCCTTCTTATTCATGCTTTCACTTATTTTTTTCCAAAGTACTTTGTGTGTTCTCATGGAATGAAAGTCGGATTCCATATAAAGTTGATCAAACAGTCAAACAGTAGAGCTGTTTCTCGTCTTCCCAGAAATTTTGGAAGATTTTCCTCAGTGGAGGATGACGCCAATGCACC
>NW_018408333.1:2330-5032 GCF_002113885.1 Mizuhopecten yessoensis | reverse complement strand
TGTACAACTTGTTTTCTGTGTTAGAATAAGTGTTATATTGTTTACATTACATACAATGTAAAACAAAAGTATCTTGTGCGACAACGTACATCAATTAAAAGTCTCCAATAAAACAATAGATAGAACTTATCATTAGTTATACAAGGACGGAAACAAAAAGTCTGCCATGGTACAAATACGAAATCGAAGAAAATGAATAGTGACAAAATGTTAAGGAATAAAAAGTCTCTGAAGAGATAATGTACAGAAATGAAAAACCATAGAAAGATTATGATAATACAATAGAAAACAAATAGAAAAGCAAAAGGAACTGTGTAGGAAATGAGCCGTCAACGGTGACACAATGTGTAGGGAAAAACTCCTATGATACGATGTACAGGAATAGAAAGGTTATATATTCAGAAATCTACATTAAATTCCATTTTTTTCATGGATTAATCAAATGATACATAACGATGGTAGGCTGTGCAAACAATTTATATGTATACAAACATTATCACATTTACATTAGATTACATTACAAAAGACAAACTACAACTTAGCCATGTTTCTGTATTGCTATCCCCGAATACTGGCTTCTGATAAGAATACCCCCTGTCCCGTTTTAAGTGAAGGAATAAGAAAATATGCTAAATATACGTCTATTACCTTAAGCATTTGATTCATGAGATGTGATACCATTTCAACAAAGATACTACATATGTTGTTGATTCAAAGGTCATGTATACAATCTTTGCACGTTCTTAGGGTGACCTTGTTAGGTTACATTGGTATATATGTGATACATTTATTTCAGATCCAACCTAAGACCTATTGCTCGCCGATAGCTTTTAATTGGAATTGTTCCATTGCTATTCCGGAAACCACCTGGCACTTTCTACAAGGAGCCATCAGCTGNGTTCCGTTGCTATTCCGGGAACCACCTTGCACTATCAACAAGGAGCCATCAGCTTGTGCCGATGCTGTACACCAGTCTACGGATGGAACGGTAAAACTATACCTTTCTTACACATTCTCTAAACCTGCAAAAACCAAAATCAATATGTTATTGCTGTATAAAAAAACATCTCTGTTATTACCCACTAATTTTTTTTCATTGTTTCTTACATATTCTTTTTGATAGGAACATTCACAATTTGTCAAAGTAATGGAAAGTCAGATCAACTGACTCCTTGTGGTGACGGATTTCACAACTGGAACAGTCCCTTCTCATCCGCGGAGTATGTCGAAGTCTCTGAACACGCTTACTGGGTGTGCCAAAAACAAAACCCCTTATCCGGTACGTAACAAACGTGTTTTCGCTTTTTGTCATGTAGACAGGCGGTACTTAACAAACACTTTTACTTTCTCGTGTATAAAACCAACTTTAGAGGTACGTAACAAAATATTACTTCGTACTCAACATAGACTACAACCTTAGACAGTACGTACAAGATCCTTTTGACAATCGATGTCATACATTTTCGATTTGCTTCTAATAATGCTTTTCTGTGATGTGCACTATCAAAACCTTTTACTGTACCAATTGAGTTGCCGCCAGGATCCAATGCTTCTTTCCATATAACACGAACTGTAAGAAAATGGATGATAAAGACACGCCCGAATATAAAACCAAAATGTTAATTGCTTAATATATCGTTATCCTTCATACCCGTGACTTGTTTCAAACATGTATACAAAGCGACGGAACACGATTATTTGATCAATCACACTGACTGCTAAGTTGAAAGTTGAAACATATTCCTGTTCAAAATTGGTTGTATACGTACATACACCATTCTGACTGAATACGGTACAACGGCCAAGTTTCAAAAGTTATTCTCCAAATAATCTATCTTGAATTTGAAAACAACCCAAAGTACCCAGCAAACGTTTTGTTATCCGACGTACCGATCATACCCTTTGTATCTACTGTAAGTCGTATTATAACAGGTCGACTTCTTCTCTGGTTGACACCTGTTTTATACGAAAAATCACAAGAAGACTAATTTTCAAGGCATTTTGCCGCTTCACATACATAACATATAAACTTCTTATGATACAATCATAATACATAATTTTTCAATATTTGTATTACAGATTCGGACATTCCACATGTGATTTGGAAGCAACAGGAGTTCATTGTTAGAAAGGGCAAGTCCATCACACTTTTGGCTGAAGTTCACTCGTCCACAAAGGTGGTCAGGGTTGCTTTACTCCACGAAAATGTGAAATTTCCCCTGTTAGATCCGAAAATGTCAAGTGACGTCTTTCCGCACTACGATCACAGCTACACCGTGCACTTCACGCTCAGAAACGTGACGACATCAGATGGTGGCCGGTACTTCAGTGTGGCCACCAACAAACAGACTAGTGGATGGAGTGGTATAACTCGCCTGGCAGTTCTGAATGGTATGTAGGTCAGTTTTTATCCTGAGGGATCAAACAATAAAATCTAAGAAATGATCGAAGTGATGCAAATATATGCGTTCACTTGCTTAGAGAATCTATCACTAATCCAAATCGCTTGCGAATATTGATTCAGATGTATTAAATTATGTACGTCTTTAACATATTGTTTTTATTGTCACGAAACATCATTGTACGAGTACCAAATAGGTACAAAAAATATAGCAATACAAAATGTGGTCAGAATGATAAAATTCGTATAAGCCGAAAGTGTCAGTGCTGTGACCTTTAACATTCCCTAATGAACAATGTCA
>NW_018408333.1:0-1117 GCF_002113885.1 Mizuhopecten yessoensis | reverse complement strand
CTTCATTGAAGGAGTTGCATGGCCTGTGTGATATTACTTCATTAAAGGAGCTGCATGTTCCTCGACGTCTGCATGGCATGTGTGGTATAACCTCATTCTATTCCAACTCCCGGTCGTTTAATGATTAAATTAGTTAGAGTGCTTGGACAAAAAGATCTGATACCATGATCAAAGAAGTTCAAAAACGTTCATCAATGATTGTGTTCCTCTAAAACATGCCGACAAATGAACAAATAGCAAACTTATATTACACGTTTTACGTGTGGTGTTTTACGTGTGGTGTTGTTCTACTTAACATGATTGCTATGTTCTAACCGTGTACTACGTACAGTTTTACGTTGGCCATGAAGGACCAATCGACTTTACGACTTACGCCTTTAAAGTTCTGACCTATTTACTACTTTTGGCGATTTGTGCATTGCGAGGTAAAAACGTTTTATCCCAAAAAACACGAAAGATAGACCCAGCAGCTTCAAAATGTATTCCAATGGATCATGTGAATACAGAGGTCATGTTAAGTAAGGAAACAAACATCAGACATTTGGCACTAATCAATTAATAGTAGTCATTTGGCACTAGTCAATTAACAGTATNGTCAATCAACAGTAGTCATTTGGCACTAGTCAATTAACAGTAGTCATTTGGCACTAGTCAATCAACAGTAGTCATTTGGCACTAGTCAATCAACAGTAGTCATATGGCACTAGCCAATAGACAATAGTCATTAGACTCAAGTGGGCATAAGCCATAAATTGTTCAAAACTGTAAGTTTATGATAAATTGAAACGAAATAATTACATGAATAAAAAGAAAAAAAGTCGTAAATCAAAAGTCAAGTTAAGGCAGGATATCAAATGTTTAAATCGATCAATTGGACCAAAACTGATGTCACTTTGCACTCATGACGGTTTTTTTCATCTATTTTTATTCAGGCCAGGTTTCGGAAATCAAGTCCGTATTAATCCTTGCCACTAACTTTACCTTCTTTTATACATATAACATAACGCATAGAGTTAATAATTTTAGGTTATATAAAAACCTCCCAGAAATGTTCTTCTTACAGATAAACATGTCTGGTTTTGTCTATATTATATTATAGCGCTGTGATAGGTATGAC
>NW_018408332.1:374991-397692 GCF_002113885.1 Mizuhopecten yessoensis | reverse complement strand
TATCCCGTTGATCCGGAATCCTACCCCAGTGATCCGGAATTATAACAAGAGGCCCATGGGCATTAACGGTCACCTGAGCAAAATAAAACTGATGTTATCGATGTTCTTAAAAGAAAGAAATAATTTTGTAACAAAGTTAACTTGAACTACATGTAATGCAAATAGTTTGAGTAGCATATGTACCATGTACAAATAGTCTGCTGACAGGACGTGCATTTAGGTTAGCGGAAGAGCGTTGACCTCTAGAACAGGGGTTTGTGGGCATGATGTTATTTGGGGTACCTTGGTTTTCCCTATTATAGTAGAAGCTGTTCGATTTGTTTTTGGTTTGTTTGAGCAAGGTCACTGGTTAATAAGAAAGCAGGTGTCCTATCGAGTATACGATATATGTTTTTAACAACGAAGAGTTTTAGTGTATTGTAATATGTTTTTTGGAATCTTTGCATCTGTTTATACTGAACATAAATTACATACAACTAAATAGCAAAAAAATGGGGAAAAAAATGTTAGTTGACCACAGCTTTTTGTGATAATGATGTTACATATTTTGTCAATAATGTGAAAATTAACATGATAAATGACAAATAATGGAAATGTTGTTTAAGAGAGCAATCAGGCTTTCAGCAAAGCCATGAAAAGATCATTTTAATGGAAATGGCATTTCATAACTTCATGTTGTTGACCTTAGTTGATAAAAACAACAGAAATAAAAATGATGGAACTGAAAATATTTATTGGGTTTTTGTTTCTGAAAGAAAGGTATATAAAGCACATGTTTTGAATTAACATGGTAGACGACAAATAATTAAGTGTTGTTTAAGAGAGCAATCAGATCTTCAGCAAAGCTATGAAAAGATCATTTAATGGAAATGGCACTTCATAACTTTATGCTGTTTACCATAGTTGATAAAAACAACAGAAATAAAAATGATGGAACTGAAAATATTTATTGGGTGATGTTTCTGAAAGAAAGGTAATTAATAATGCACATTTTTTGAAACCTAGAGATTATAGAAGATAAATCATATAATTAGCATGTACATATAGCTATATTATAAAAAGAAAAATTCTTAATGAGTTTTTAGTACTTTCATCTTTTCTAGGAGATTCTTAGCCTGAAGAATCTCCTAGAAGAGATGGAAGTACTCAAGACTTGTTGTTAAGAATAATTTTTTTTATAATATTTTTTTGTCTGTTAGGATGANTTTTTCTTTTTATAATATTTTTTTGTCTGTAAGGATGATTTTTTCTGATTTATTATATATATATATATATATGGAAGAGAAATTAAAATGATTCAAAAGTATTGACTAGATCACAGGTGCTTGGGTATTGGAATATTATATGTGATATATGTTATTCGATCCCTTATACTAATAAATGTAGGGGTGTGATAATATATTTCAGTTATATTGTAGAATGTGAACACCTGTGTACTATAAGTATTTGGAAACATGGTATTACTTAGGGTGTGTCAGGGTTTTTCAGGAAATTGTTAATGTTTGTGAAGTAGACTCTCTACATATATGATATTTAATATAATATTGAAGTAAAGATTGAGTAGAAATTAATTGAAATCATAATGCAGCAATTTCAAATCAATTCAGAAGTTGCATACAAAGGTATGGGGGGTTTCACATTGAAGTTATTGAAAAAATGTGCTTTAAAAATATTAGCCGTTTTAAGATTACATGAAACGGGGACAGAAAATGACTTGCAGTTTTGGATATGTATTGCAAATTACCAATGTTCAGAGAAATAAAACGTTACAGAGTTTTAATTAAATGATGTTAAAATTCAGGGCACTGCAGTGCATGTTAGGTTTCCTCAAATTCAAATATCTAAACTATGAAAGTTGGGAAAAAAATGGAAATAGCAAAATAACAAAAAAATGTAAAAAACAACAAATTAGGACACTGCAGTTGTACGGCGCATGTGAGGGCTTCTGAATTATCTATACTAGAATTAGTAAAGTAACTTGAATAAAGTAAAAAAATCTAGGAGCATTGCAGATGTGTTATTGCTGCCTCAAATAATTAGAAAAGTTGAAACGACTTGAAAATAGCAAAAATACAACTAATAAAATAGGTATAGTTTATTTTAAAAAAGCAAAACAACATTGGGTTCTGCAGTTGCATATATATCAGGTCAGGCGTCCTCAAACATGTAACTTTAATAGGTAATTGTAAAAATAGCTACAAAAAAGTGAAACATTGGGCCCTGCAGTTGCATATGAGGCCTCTTAAATATCTGTACTTAAAAAGGTAAAGTTATCTTTAAAAAAGCAATAAAACATGGGGCCTTGCAGCTGCATATCAGGCCTCTGAGATATCTATACTAAAATTGGTAAAGTTACTTTCAAAAAAGCAAAACATAAACATGGGGCCCTGCAGCCGCATATCAGGCCTCTCACATATCTATACTAAAATTGGTAAAGTTATTTTTAAAAAAAGATTAAAAAAAACATGGGGCTCTGCAGCCGCATAATAGGTTTCTCACATATCTATACAAAAATTGGTAAAGTTATCTTTAAAAAAAGCACAAAAAAACATGGGGCCCTGCAGCCGCATATCAGGCCTCCTCACATATCTATACTAAAACTGGTTAAATTTATGTTCAAAGAAGCAACAAACACCCACACGGGTACCTGCAGTTGCATATTACCCAGCCTCAAAAGTGTTTGGACCCTACAGTTGCATGTTAGGCTTCCTTGAATACATGAATTTATATTAAAATAGGTAATATTATGTTAAAAAAGCAAATTTGTTGGGAACTTGCAGTTGCATATCAGGCTTCATCAAACATTTATACTAAAATAGGTAGAGGCCTAGGTTTTACATTGAAAAGCAATAAAACACAGGACCCTGCATTTGCATGTCAGGCTCCCCTTAAATGTCTATCAAAATAGGTAAAGTTACAAAAGAAAAGGAGTAATAACCTGGGGACACTGTAAGTGTACTTTAGCATTAAAATTTTCTGTTTTGCTTGTTTTGAAAGGAGAGATAATGAATTGAAACTTGCAAAAATGATTTGAGGTTGTGCATATATCAGATTTTTTCAAATATTTAAAAAAAAATAACTTTAGGGCCCTGAGGTGAATATAAGGCTTACATAGATCTATGTTAGAAAAATTGAATTGAATAAAAAATGAAAAATAGACATGTTTGGCCCTATAGTGCATGTGAGGCCTACTTAAATATCAATATTTGAATACTTCAAGTTTCCTAACATGTCAGTTTTAAAGAGTAAAATTGTCAGGGTTTTTCCTTTTTATGTCAGGCTTTGCAAATATTTGTTTGAAAACTTATATATTTTATGCGAATGAAAATGTTATTTGTGATTTTGATAATCAGTCACAAGCTTTTTATTGTTGAAGCTTTCTGCAAACTTGCTTTATAGCATTGTAAATAAGTATCTATTGGTGAAAAAAAATGTTTACCTTGGTGACCTTGGTTTTTGACTATGCGATGTCTGTGTTTGGTTACAAGCTTAAGGTTAACTTGTCAACATAGCACAACTTTGTTTTATATCATAACAAGATACGTATGAATTAAGAATGACAAATTGTAACCTGAATTATTGACAATGTGCACGTGATGTTGAACTTTGGATTAGCTGTTTAGTGTTAAATTTTGCACGTTGGTTCATAATACAAGGTTAACTTGCTATTATTGCACAACTTTGCATTATAATGTAAGTACAAAATATGTACTGTACCATTTTAGAGAAAAATAATTTGACCTGTTTGATGTGCTTGTTGTTTGATTTTGACGGTTTATTTAGTTTACATGTATGCTTAATAAAACGTGTGTATGGTTGAGGGTTTAACAATAACGACAGGTCAAACTTGATAGGCGTATAAAATGAGCCTGGTAGAGAGGTGAGAAGTACATGTTCACAGACATTGACACAAGATTTGCGTTTCATAAAGCCTATGGGCACTGCAGCTCATGTCATACTCTGGAAATACCTTTACTTGAAAAGTAGTGTGCATGTGAGGAATGTGTGAAGATTTGTGGTATAAAATAAAATCATGTTAAAAAAGGAATAAAATTTAGAAATGTGTTATTTGGAAGGATCATTGTCTATGCATAATGAACTAGTCATCTTTGCAAAGTTCCATTTTGATGACTTGTTTTGAAGTGTCTGATGGGAGTGTCAATGTAATTTTAGAGGTCAGAAGGAGTTCCTCAATGCCATCAGCGTCATTTAATAGGTCTTCTCTGTCAATGGATACACAAAAATCGGTAACGGTATTGTTAAATACTGTGTATTTGGAGTGTAAGTAAGTGATTTTTTCTGCAGGACTGGATCTTCATCCTCAGTTTGCATGAAGGACATTTGTACGTAGTCAAAGACTCAAATTCTGACATAAGCATGTCAATTTTCTGGTTGCATCCACCACATGTATTTGTCATGGTGGCAGAAACCATTGATGGTGTTTCTGTGATTTCCTTTGGTTCAATCACTTGTGTGTCTGTCACCATACCTATATCTTTGATTAATGTTATTATGGTTTTGCCGGTGGTACTCAGATGTTTATCTCCGTTGAAGTCTTTAACTGCAACATTTTCCAGTTTATAGCATTGTGCTAATTCTATTTGTTTGATGTGGGAATCCCATAAAGCGAACTGATGCATTAGCATCAGCAAAAGTAATGTTTTTCAAGTCCAGTGTTTTCCCAAATTTTGTTGTGATTTTCTGAGTTGTAGTGTCCATATCCATTACTTTGCCAGACACAGTTATCTGTAATGAAATAAGGAATCTGTGTTGAACAAGTGAAATGTATTTTGCACAAATTAAAGTTTGATTAACAGTAATAGTGAATCATGGTTTTAAGTAATTATGATATTAATATTTGATGTATATTGTATTAAAACTAGGAGACAAGGGTTGGAAAATAAGCCTAGCCAAATAGCCAGAGACTAGTACAATTTCAGGCTAGTGGTTTTAAATTCCAGTAGCTGTATAGCGTGATGCATGACCGACTAGTGTAAAGTTTGACTTAAGTTCTTGTTATAAAAGTTGAGCTAGTGGAAATCATAGTTACACGTCCAACAAAATTTACTGTGAAACTTTCAATTTGATTGCAAACGGCATTAATTATGATGCCTGTACAATGGTGTAAAAAGTACAGTTTCTGTATGCCAGGGACAACCAGTTTTAGCGCTTGGGCAAATGGAAAACTTCGGTCAGTTGGTTTGGGCAAGTGTGTCAGAATAGTGTATAAAACATGTTTCTTTATTCCCTGTAAGTAAGATAAAGTAATTAACTAAACAGTCTGTATTTTAGTGGAAAGCATTCAAACAATTAGCAAATGAACAAAAATTCACAAAAAATAGCTTTTAATGTTGATTTTGAGGAAGAAATTGTTGGTAGAACACAATTTAGATAATGTTTTACAATATAATTAAGACTTTGAGGCTAATGAAAACAACTGAAACACCAGCTAAAACATGAATATATAAAGGTTGTAGTAGTTACTTAATGATATGATATACATGTACTAGTTAACTATAAGATATTGTTTTGGCCTGATAAACATCTGTATTCAAAAGGAAGATGTTTGGCGTGATTAATAACCAGACAAATTCGGACATTGATTTCAGGAATTAAGATTATTCAAAAGTGATTCATTTTAAGTATTAAAAAAAAGAAAGATGAATACATTTACCACTGGTTTTAATACTTTTACCCCTATAGATAACTTTGGTAGACTCCAATATACATTACTTAATTGTTTAGAAACGTCAATCAGATCTAGGTGTACTTTTTCAAACATGGCAGATACAATGTTTGATCATGTAGGAAAGAAACAATTTTTTCAAACTTAGGAGTGTGAAAGTTGGCAATATACATACATAGTCACCAACTGTAGCTATGCTGGCTACATCTTCTAAAGGCATGGCTGTGATTAATTTTGGTATTGTGTCTGGTGCTTTTGGTGGATAGTTGAGTTTGGTAGTATCCAGTGTTGTACTTTTGCCACATTTCAAACTGGTGCCACTTGGTGAGGTGAAACCTGTAAATTAAATACATTTTAATTACTATATTTATGACACTGATTTACTTCAGGCATGCATTCAAGGCATGAATTAGTCAACTTGTGTTTCGAGATGTACAAGTTCAATTTTATCCTTTTTATCAATTTTAATGAGAACCTTAAGTTTCTCTAGCATGATTTTAATCACATGTGAAATGTTTCAGTAGGAGCCAGGATCATTATTGGATGAAGAATGGTGTATTTAAACAGAATGTTCTGAATATCATAAAAAAGGGTGAAATATATTTGATCGGTGGTAGTTTGCATTTTAAAAAAAGAAGATATTAACAGGTACAATCTGCTCAATATAAAATTATATATAAAGACCTGTTATAGCTGTATCACCTATCTGAAATAGTTATATTTTGAAGTTTTAAGATCTTATAAGAATGAAGAAAAGTGTTAGTCACTCACAAAAAGTAGGGTTGCATTGTAATGTAGGTGTTGATTCAGCTATATAGGTATTGATATATAGTCATTGACCAATCAGCATATTGAACTGGTCTTGATTTGTTTAAAAAAAATTAAGGTGATAAAGTTAAAGGAAGCACTTATAATAACAGCGTTTGCAAGAAATTAGGGCATTCATTTGACTCTTGACTATCAAGAGTCTAACTATCTTTATGTGGATAGTCAAGAGTAATATCTGTGACATGTAGACATATCTCTGAAAGTTAGGATTTAGTAATAATCACGATTTTGAAGAGTTAAACTGGTTGGGAAAGGTTCCCCAAATGGCAGACTGGCTATCAATTGAGTGATATTTTCCTTTAAAATTTTAAAATTTTGTATTTCAGTTTTTTTATTGGTGCATCTGTTTATCACATTCTGACGATTTTTAGTAAAAGATGTGTTTATTTTTCTGTGCGAGTTATTTTTAAAAAAAAAGGAACATTGTCTATTTTCAAACACAGATATGATTATCAATATGATGTATTTTGGTAAACATTGTAGCTTTAATGAATTCAAATGAGTCGTGTAATATGGCAACAAGAAGAAATTTAATGTTTTTTTTATGAAAAACAATGTCTCGCCCGAGAGACTGTTCCTCAAAAACAGTTTCAGGGTCAAATCAATGTCGTGAAATTTCAAATGTGATGAAAAGAGGAGCAAAAATGATTCAGGTATATTAAACTGTAATCTATTGATGTTTGATATGGGGTGGCTCGGAGTACTTCATCGTGAAATACAAAGTAGATTCGTAAAATGAGTCTGGGTCGAGTTTTTGATGTGTATTTTTACATTTTTGTTGTTGTGCATCATAGCAGTAGCAAGGACGTAAAAGTTACAGAAATAAAATAAAATGTGGTATGTGTGTATCATGTTAATTTTAAACGGTACTTACTTAAAGCTCTGGACACATTTCTCATTACAACTGGCGTGGTTTTGTCTGAAGCACGGAGAAACAATTCTCTGTTTTCAGGCGAGAAGCTGACAACATCGTGGTATATTCCTCCTTCCGTCTGTAGCACGCAGTTGAAATATCGAGTGCTATTTTTCATGGACTGTTTAACAGGTGTTACGTTATGTATATAACCAGTCATGTTTGATAACTGATGATCAGATATTTGTGTTTTCAGCATCTTCGCTGGAGTCGCCATATTTGTGAGCTAGGTCGACGAGTTTTAGCGGGAAAATATCATCGGGAACTCCTCGGACGTTTAGCGAAGAAATATGACCAAAATTATTCCGAATATAAGTATACACGTGATGTTATAATATGGGGCTCCATATGGGTTTTTTATGTGTCAATTTCTTATTAAACTTTTGGTCATATTATTTTGATCTGCCTTTTATGTTACAGTATTTTTTTGATAATGTTTAAAAAAGAGATTGTTCTTCTGTTTATTATGTAAGGCATTCAGTAAAAATATCAATACTGTATACATGTAGTACAAGCATGGAGTTTAGTGTCATTTAGAGATCTGTTGGTGACACCATGCATATAAAATTTATTTGAAGTAATATCTGTTTATTTGCATTTGTTAAATGCAATATCAAAGAAGCAAAATTGTATAGTTTTTCATTTGTCATCTATGATGCAGCTAAACAAACTAGGAACAAACTAGGAACAAGTATATTGTGTTTTCTATGAACATTTTATTAAAATTATATTCTTATAATGCATTTGTTTTTGAAAGAAAGTGGGTTATTTTGAAACAGGTATTAAGTATAACGATGAAATGGCTTGGTGCCATGAATTGATGTATGTAAAAGGTATATTATTCATGTTAATTAATCTAAAAGTATGTTTTACACAAAATCACATGTTATTATAACTGTATACAAATATATGTTTAAGTACACAAATTAACTAATGAATCACATTTTATATTTATTGGATAAAAAAACATCTTGCCAATAAACTTGTATTGATGAGTCAACTCCGAAAAACAAACAATGACAATATATATTTCCAAAAATGGTATAGGTTCAAAAAGAAATTAATAAGTTGTTAGCAGAAGAAAAATACAGAAAATTTTCATTAATAAAGGAACTATTGAATACCTAATATATGCAGCACAGTGATAATGATGTGTTAATTGCAATGCATATGACATTAAACAGAAACATCATGATATTTGTCTGTCCATATAAAAACCAACCATATCAATTAATGTACATTTTAACTGTACTTTGTTTGTAAGGAGGGAAGTTTACCGTCCTTTACGGACTGGCCAGTGACACCCTTCTTTTAATACTCACCTTAGGATGTTTTCAATTGCATTTGTAGAAATGCATACAATGGTGGTATCATGGTACAGACTACCATAACTTTTAGTTATTATGATATGTATGTTAACTGTTTGTCAGTCTACACAAACTTTGCAGGTCAACACCACAAGTTTATAACATTTAACAAAAAAAAATGGTAGGTTGTGAACAATTTAAACACTGTTAATGCATTATGAAGGCATTCAACAAGTCCTATACACAGGTGAGTTTGTTGAATGATGGGTTTGATATGAAATATATACATCATAAAGAAAAACACATGGAAATCAATCAGTTTAAAATAAGAGTATATAATAAGTATTAAAGCTGAAATGAATTTTGGAAGTAATTACACATTTCAACAAAGATATGAATGAATATATAGAATATAATGGCTTTAATAAATAAGAGTACAGGAATTGATGCAAATTAAACAGAAATTGTACACCAAGTTTTAAAAAGAAAGAAATGTATATGATGATGATAGAAAGCAACATTCACCTACTTCATGAGTAATTGGGTTTTTTTGGTTTTGAAATATTGAATAAAACATTGAAGGAAATCTAAATGGAAATGGCTGAAGTGGCAGAATTTAAATTACAGTGAATGAGTATTACAGATGTATGTGGTATAATAAAATAAGACCCTTAAACAAAAGCTGTGCAGTTTTGCAAAACTGCTACATCTATTTCAAATACAAAGGTTTAACAATATAATCTGTAATAATCTCAGGGGCAAACAACAACAAAAAATGATTGAAGGCAAACATATATATATACATATTTAACATAGTAATAACTAGAAATGTGAAATAAGCTGAACAAAACGGGATGCACATGGGCAACAATATATGCTCCCCCCTTTTATGGCAGNCCTTCTTCCTTTTCCTATTTTATGGCAGGGGCATACAAATGTTGAAAGAAGACACTTTTGGACTTGTGGCCTATTCGGGCAAAAAAATTCACATTTTGCAGCATCAAGCTGCCTAGCTAAGAATTTGTGTAGAGGAAAGAGTAGATTCTTGTAAAAAAAGTCTACACAGCAAAATACAAGTGAGGCAAAAACAACAACGAGGTGGTGGGCTGGCAGGTCAGAGAAGAAGTGTCTACTGTGGGAAGTACAAGAATTTACTGCCAGTTCTTTCTATCAAGAGCTTCTTCAGGCAGATTGAAGCTATATATATTTTGTGTGTTGTATGAGTACATTCAAGCAATATTGGTCAATTGAAGGCTAGCGGATGAATCACAAAATTTCATCTGTATCAGTATTTGCGAGTCTTTTTACTCAAACACAAATCAAAGATTATGGTAAGTTGCCACAAGTGGTTTTCTTTCAATATACAAATATTTTATCTTCACAATTGGACTTTTGTCTTCTGAAGTTGTAAATAAATGTCCTTTTAACACTTTGTAAGTTTATTCAAGCACTCTCCAGTTTCTGCAAAGATTCTTGGCACAAATCAAGCATTGAAAATATAGTTCAAATTTCATAATCCATACCATAAATAAGAAATAGGAAATTTAAACATCATCCATCTGACATATTAATGTTGCATTAAGCCCAGGTATAAATCAAGAAATAAGCATTTTGTAAAACAATGAAACCTATTTGTTATTATGTTAATACATTGTAATAAACATGGATGGGCTTATTATTAAACATGAGCTTATTACCAGATAAATAAGGTAAGTGCATGAACAACATAATAATTGTACATTTTAACACAAGAAATAAAATAAAACCTGTCTAATTCAACCTCTAGATTTCCTGTCATCCTGGTTAATATGACTTCTAGTTTGGCAAACTAGACAGGTTTCACTGTAAACATAGTGGACCTTGTAAAACTAAACCACTCAATTTCCCACTCTGCTACCAATATTGTGATGCCACATTCACAAAAATGTGAATGAGGAAGCACATTCTGGTGGAAGAATGGATATGAAATAAAGGCAGGTTTTATTTTCTGTTGAGATTAATGAACATTAATAGCACTGTAAATCATGTTGTGATCAGACCTGTATGCCTCTAGGACACCATTTTGCACATATGGCGCATTTATGTAGATATGGTCTATTTGTGTATGGAGCTTTGTTGTTTGTTCAACAAGAACCTGTTTGCAGTTGAAAGTTTCTTCCATAAAGCTGAGAAAGTTTTTTTGCTGTTTTTGCAAATCAATATTGAAGTCTCCCATTATCATGATATTCTGATTCGGATCAATATGAGGCAGTAAATTTGTTTGGAGAAATGTTGAGTAGACAGGAAAAGAACATGAAGGTTTTTTATAGATAACTACAAACTGTAGAACTGTAGAGCATGTATTCACCACTAAAATAGAGAATTCTACATTTTCAGATGAAAATGGTAAAAACTTTAGTACCTGTAAGTTGTTTTTTGCATATATAACAAGTCCATGATGTGGTCTTGTACCTGAACAGTGAGAATCATTTCTATAAATTTGAAACTCATTCAAAGCAATGGCATCATCAGTATCTCTATTGCAAAATCTGGATTCTGCAATACCAATGATGTCTGCAGCATGGACATTTGGATCAGATTTAATGTCTTTAAAATGCTTATGCAGAGATCGAGCATTGTTGAACAGACATTTTGAATCTGCATTAATGACATACAATGGTGTGAAACAGAGTTTTAATTCATGCTGTCTAAGTCTTTGCATTTCTGTGTCAACGTTTTCATCTTTGGCCAAGCTCAACTCATTGAAATCAAGGATATACAGTTGATCTAGGGATTTTACTCTGGACAGAGCGACATAGTGGATGTGTGGTATTTTTCGTGTTTTAGTTTGATTCAAACTGACCACAACACTGGCAAGGGTGGCACCCTGAGCTTTGTGCACAGTTTTTGCTGCTGATGGTTGAAGTGGAAATTGAACTCTTTCATATGTTTTCCTGTTGTACACAAAAGTTCGCTTCGTTTCAAAAATTGATGTCCAGGTGGTGTTAATACCCAAGGTGTAGAGGTGTTTGTACTGATTTCTCCTGTATGTTCCAACTTTCGGGTCATCAAAAAGGACCCATACTATTGCAGGTCTTGTATTTGAATTTTTGTATTCAATGTTTTTCACTACACATGTTGCTCCATTCGTCAACCCATCATTCACATCAAGATTCACTGATATGTCATATATCATGTCAACAGCTAATGTGAGGCTTGTTTTTAGCTGGCCAGTAGTAGACTGTTTATCAGGCAAGGCTTGTATCAACTTTTTCTTAACATCTGCTGAGAGTTTTGTTTGCGAGAGGATGTCTGTGTCAGCCTTGACATGTACTTTGTTTGTTGCAAGGTTTTCTATGAGGTTTGAGTTGAAGCTATCAACAAATTTATTTTCTATAAATAAATGAGGGGTAGATTTTGGGTACTTTGCATGGCTTTGTTCTACTTTACGTTCTGATAGTGTCTTTAGGTCTTGGGTGGACAATTCACCATGGCGAAGCCTGTTGAGAAGTTCTGTGAACTGAATATCTCCTTTTTGTCGCATGATTTCAGTGAGTTCAAACATTTCGAAATGTTTTTTCCAGAGATTGGTTGCTAAGCCTTGACCTGGGTTTGATAAGTCTTTGAAAATCCAGGAGTCAGCAACAGGTTGAAGCTGATACAAGTCACCAACAGTAATCACACTGATTCCACCAAAATCTGTCTTTCTTCCTGTCAATTGCTGTAGCCTTTCATTGATAAATGTTAACAGTTTATTGCCAACCATGGAAACCTCATCTATGATTACTACTGACAAATTTCTGTACTTAGTCCTAAAAGAGTTTAGCTCGTCTGCATGCATATGTTGCTGTGTTTGATACATTTTTTTGTGAAAAGCAGAAGCAATTGTTGTGCCATTGATGTTGTATGCAGCTTTGCCGGTGTATGCACATAACATAATTCGGGCGTCCTCTGGGTTTTCTCCTTCTTCAGAGCACAACAACCTATGTAATGTTTGATATACTGCATCAATTACTACTGATTTTCCTGTACCTGCTCCACCAGTCAAAAAGGCAAACATTGGTTCTTTATCTCTTAACCAATTTGTGACATGATTATGGAACTCTCTTTGTTTACAATTCAGAGATTGTAGGAGTGTATGGTATTGGTCATCAGGCATGCGAACTGCGCTAGCTTCTAAATCTGCTGGTTTTGAACATAGACCAATATCTGGTCCAATGTCATATTCCTTATGTTGAATAGTGTCAGGGTCAAAATGGATGAATTCTTCAGATGGCACAGCACCTTCTTCAGCATCGTCAGCCTCAACATGCTCCGTGTTAGGAGCAACTTTATCATAATCACATGTGTCTTCCTCAGCTTGCTGTCTTGCTTGTTCCAATTCCTCCACAAAGTGTTCATATACTTTTTGTTTATCTTGGATTGTGTCAGCATTTGTTTTGTAGTGTTCTTCATAAGACTCACAATTGCTAATAATGTCTCTCTGTTCATTCCTCCATGGCAAATACAGAAGAAGGTCTTCTCTGTAATAGACTCTTTTCAGAGTTGGTTTTTCGGCTGAAGCCGACAAATCTGATTACTCTGAAATTTGTACGTTTCCTGATTTTGATGCCATTTTTAAATGTCACTAAAACATCGTCTTTTGTGAATATTTCTGTCTCAGAAATGTCATCTTTCTCGACATCATTCCCAAATTGTGCTTCTAATTCATCTTCATTTTTTTCTTCATCATTTTTATCAGACTTTTCCATTTCCTTTGGAAATGTAACCACTAGCTGGGAGATATAATCAGCCAAGCACCACTGTTCCAGCTGTTTTGGTCGTTTTGAATACCTTTCAATCATACTTTTTGCATGGATGTCTGTGGATTTATCTGGCAAATCGTTAATCTCATTTTCTGTCTTCAGGAGAAAGACTCTTTCATCAGATGTTGATGTGTTAATAAAAACCACATCTCTGGAAGCTTGAGTCAAAGGCATCTGGAGTATAAGATAGCTTGCTTCTTGAGCGCTAACTTCAACAAAATTAAGGAATTTGTTACCAATATGTCTCACTTGGTGCTTCAAGTCCATATTTCCTTCTTCTGCTTCTTGTGATGCCTTTTCTAGCAAAGCGCTTATGCCTCTCTGTGATTTGCTTATATATAAGACAATGTAAGATGCACAAGCATATGGGTCCAGTATGAACTGGATGTCCAAGTTAGCACTCCATGCCTTGAGAATGGCAGCATTATAATAGTTTACTCTCATTTCTGATGGATGTCTTTTCAGGAAAATTTTTAGACTTTTTAACGAAGCTTTGATACATTTAATGTACTCGTCAAGCGACGTCTCTGCAACGTCATTGAGGAAACTTTCAAAGTCCAAATTACAACCATCTTTGTAGTCATTCATCTTTTGTTGAAGTTCATTATACTTTTTTTTTGTATTTGTCAACATCTGTTTCCAGAGGTTCAAGCAGCATAGTTCTTGGTAATGGAGGAAGAGGAAAACCAAATCTACAAATTGATTTGCCACCTTTTTTGCATGTTTTTGAATGCTTGTGTACTTGAAGGTCAACACGGGCTTGAAGTTCAGGATAATTTGTTTGTAATGAACAGGTGACGTATTTGTCTACATAATCCACTATTGACTTTTCATCATCATCTGGATACTTTGGTGCGTCATTTGTCCATAGAAGCATATGTATGTGTGGTGAACCTCTGTTTTGGAACTCGACTCTTCTGAAAAGATCAGTTACTTTTCCAATAGGGTTATGACTGCTTTTTATGACAGTACTGATGAACTCTTGTACTCGGTTGTCAAAGTATCTAGCACATGTCACTGGATCCTTATTCACCAGGTTTGATTTGGCATTCCAGTCCAACGATACAATATCATCATCTGATAGAAGAGTTCCATTAAGTCTTGCCAAGGTTTTTAGCAGATCTGGCCATCTTGTATCGGCAGAAGACAATGACATGAACCATGTTGGCAAACCGAGCTGTCTGATCATTGCAAATGCATCTTTTTTCTTAGATGACAAGTATGCAGGTGAATTCCTGAGTGTCCTGTAAATGTAGTAGCCTTCATTAAGTCTGACAATGTTATTTGCAGATGATTCATTTCGCACTTGCCCTGCAGTTATCTCTTTACCATTCGTTTTGCACCGTCTAACGGCTAGATTGACTTTATCACTGACCTGTTTGATCTGGATCTTTTTCAGTTTAAAAAATATGTTTGGGACTGATTGAGCAGCTCTTCTGTCGACACATCTTAGTTCCCATTTGGCAATGTCACTATAATATACCTTTTTTTTCTCGGTCTTCATTTTCCATTCTTTTCTGTCCACAAAATATTGTCGGGAAACAGAGGTACTCTGCATCTTTGTCTTCATACAGACTAATTGGTTTCTGGTTTTCACCAGGAGCAAAAACATATATCTTGTTTGTGTCAATATCTGCCTCATCAACTAAAGTATCTGTATTCCCTTGACCTGCCTCTTCTGAAGAAAGTTCACAAAAGTTATCAGAGGCATCTTCTGAGTCTCTATCATCTCTTGAGCTGGAGCTTCCAGTCAACTCCGAGATTATTTCATCGTCAGTATTTGTGATTCTCTCTTCCCAAGAGTGATCAATCTGTATATTTGCATTTTTGTATAACTGGCTATTTTTCATGAGCCAGTGCAATGCTTTAATCACAATTTCAGGGCGGATATTTTCTGAAAAACATGAACTCTTGTGAGATAACCGCTTTTTCAACTTCACTGCAACGGTAACATGCTCATCGATTTGTCTTGGAAGTGCATTTATTGTTGGCTGTATGTCAACAGGAACATTAACAATATTTCCTTTTGCTGATAACTGACCACCTCTTGGAAGCTCACGTATCTGCATAAACGGTATACGTTGCGATATCAACCTTTCTTCAAGAGGTTGCAGATTGAGAATTTCTGGTTTTTCAGGCCATGACATACCATTTTTAACCGAGAGTTTAGGTGTTTTGTTTTCTCTTAATGACGCAAGACAGGTCGAACAAATCCATTCTTTATCTTCAACAGATTTCAAACCGGTACAGATGTTTTTGCTTTGCAAAGGTATCCTGGTTTGCTCAAGATGAACAACACTTTTGCGAAACCATGTTTGATGACAACATGTGCAAACATAAATTGGGCCATTTGCAACTTTCATACGAAATTTTAGTATGCACTCATCTATTGTACCACCCATGTGTCTCTTTTTACTAAGTGCACTTTCATGTTTTAGTAATTCAACAGCCTTTCTTTTTGTTGCTTTTGACATTCTATTTCTACACCTTTCTGTTTGTCGAAAGAGAATCCTGTTTTCTTGCTTTTTCACTCTTTCTTTTTCCAACTGCAATGGATTTTTTCTGGAAAGTCTTTTCCTTTTTATCTCTAAATCACAATAGGCCTTGTTTTGTCGTGCTTTGTTCTTGCTTTAAAGTGAGCTTTCTCTTTCCTTAAGGATAGTTGCTAATCGTTTCCTTGATTTCTGTTTTTCTTCGATTTCCCATTGTTTGAACTCTTGACTTTGTCTGGCCTTTTTCTTGCAATTTAATGTACTTTGTCTTTCTTTTTCTTTAGTTTCCCATTCCTGTCGCTTTTTCTGTTTTGCTTTGAGTTCATGTTCCTTGAACTCCTGACATTGTCTAGCCTTTTTCTTGGAATAAAATGAGCGTTGTCTTTCTTTTTCTTTAGTCTCCAATTCTTGTCGCTTTTTCTGTTTTGCTTTGAGTTCATGTTCCTTAAACTCCTGACATTGTCTGGCCTTTTTCTTGCAATTAAATGTGCGTTGTCTTTCTTTTTCTTTAGTCTCCAATTCTTGTCGCTTTTTCTGTTTTGCTTTGAGTTCATGTTCCTTGAACTCCTGACATTGTCTAGACTTTTTCTTGGAATAAAATGAGCGTTGTCTTTCTTTTTCTTTAGTCTCCAATTCTTGTCTTTTTTCTGTTTTGCTTTGAGTTCATGTTCCTTAAACTCCTGACATTGTCTGGCCTTTTTCTTGCAATTAAATGTGCGTTGTCTTTCTTTTTCTTTAGTCTCCAATTATTGTCGCTTTTTCTGTTTTGCTTTGAGTTCATGTTCATTAAACTCCTGACGTTGTCTGGCCTTTTTCTTGCAATTAAATGTGCGTTGTCTTTCTTTTTCTTTAGTCTCCAATTCTTGTCGCTTTTTCTGTTTTGCTTTGAGTTCATGTTCCTTGAACTCCTGACATTGTCTAGCCTTTTTCTTGGAATAAAATGAGCGTTGTCTTTCTTTTTCTTTAGTCTCCAATTCTTGTCGGTTGTTCTTTTTTGCTTTAAGTTCATGTTCCTTAAACTCCTGACATTGTCTGGCCTTTTTCTTGCAATTAAATGTGCGTTGTCTTTCTTTTTCTTTAGTCTCCAATTATTGTCGCTTTTTCTGTTTTGCTTTGAGTTCATGTTCATTAAACTCCTGACGTTGTCTGGCCTTTTTCTTGCAATTAAATGTGCGTTGTCTTTCTTTTTCTTTAGTCTCCAATTCTTGTCGCTTTTTCTGTTTTGCTTTGAGTTCATGTTCCTTAAACTCCTGACGTTGTCTGGCCTTTTTCTTGCAATTAAATGTGCGTTGTCTTTCTTGTTCTTTAGTCTCCACTAGTTCTCTCTTGTTCTGTTTTACTTTGAGTTCATGTTTCTGAAACTCCTTGCTTTGTCTGGCTTTGGTCATGCTTTTAATAGTTCTCCCTCTATCCTTTTGTTTATAATCTTTGTTTTGCCTGGCTTTCTGCTTGCTTTTTATTGAACAGCAACTTTGTTTTTTTGTAAATGTTGAGCTTTGCCTTCTTTTTTGCATATATTCCTTCATATACTCTTTTCTGTTTGCAGAGGATGGTTCAAATATTTTCAAATTTGCCTTTTCCGCCTGATAGTCAAAGTATTTGTCTAGCAATGACTTCCGCACATCAGTCAGTTTGTTGATAGTGACTGGTTGAATTTCAAACTGACAGTGACTGTTCATTGAAATGTTTGCACTGCGATAAAACGAAAACATGAAATTTACCAAATGTTCTATGTTGTGAAAGGTAACTTCCATAGCTCTACCATCAACACATGAAAAACCATCAGGGCCATGTGAGTGAGAATCAAACATTGAAAAATTTCTGTTGCCATCCAGATACACTGCTGAACAAATCCCACCAACAATTATTAGACCTTGATTGTAGTTGGAAAACAAATTCTCAATACCTTCCTGTAGGTTCAATGTGTCTTGAGATTGATTCCAATTGGAATGTGTAACACAGCCGTATATCTGATCATGGTAATGAACTTCATAGTTCTTTTCTGACAAAAACACACTTGAAGGAAGTTCTTTAAACTGAAGCATCTTGAAAACAAATTTGTTTGTAGATTTTAACTCTGCCATCCTTATCCTGAATAACTCATCACCTGCTAGCAGAATATCATCAATGTGTTGTAGTTTTGATGCCTGGTATTGTGCAGTCTTTAAGGAAACCAGTGATAATAAACTAATGCAAGTGCATTGCATCCCTCTTGAAACTGCTGGAAATATTTCACTGGCCTGGTGATCTGAGCCGAAGTTCAAAGAGATATATGATTGATGGTTATAGCTATTGGTGACTGAAGATTCCACCCGAGAAGTATTGGGGTGTAAAGGTACTTCAGACAAACTTCTTGCATGAAAAAGCTGTTCTGATGTCAGCAAATTACTGGTCTTTGAGTGCAAGGTTTTAGAGCATGAAGACACTTCAGTGAATGTAACAGTTTTCATGCCCAAAGGCAATTCAAGTACAGTGTTTGTACAAGAAGGCAATTCTATGACATCATTGCTGTCCAAAGGCAGTTCACTTACATTATTAGCGCCTGAAGACAGTTTAGTTTCATCATAAGCGCTCAAAGGCAGTTTTGTTACATCAGTGGCGCCCAAAGGCAGTGTTATTATTTCAGTGGCACCCGAAGGCAGTTTTGTTACATCAGTGGCGCCCGAAGGCAGTTTTGTTACATCAGTGGCGCCCGAAGGCAAATTAGGTACCCTTTTTAAGGAGGCGGTATCCCCCCGTCTCATAATACCATTTTTTACGTGGCCAGTATCCACGAGTCTAACAGGTCTGTCGCTTGACACACAGTCACTCGTAATGTCATCAATGCTACTATTTTTTACGTGGCCAGTATCCACGAGTCGACTTTTGTTGTTCTTCTTGGTAAAGGCATTCTTCCAGTTCTTCCTCCGAGGCATCTCTCTGAAGAACAAAATCAAATTGTTTTTGTTAATATAAATAATATATTTTGCTTAATCGTTAAGAAAAACAAGAAAGAAACAACAGCAATAACTAGAAGTGCAACCAATGAAAATTAATGAAGCTTTTTAATGTGATGATTGTAGCTGGAAAAGTGAGACAATTCAGTTTACACTAGAACAGATGCCAGGATGGCATGATAAGGCTTATACCTCTCACCCATCTTCAAACCCAACTGCCAGTACTTGTTTAAGGAGGCGTTAATCCCATTATAACAAGACAATTCGATGAATTACAGTCCGCCACTGAATGTAAAATCATATGCAAAGAATAAACAGATGATCAAAACGTAATAAACTAGTAGTGTAGGAGATTGAGCCTGGACATTTTTTTTCTCTGATACTGGTCAAAGGTCACCCCTACACGCCATGATGAACCTGTACTCCAAGTATAAACTTGCAGTGACCAATAATGTAGGAGATAACCCACGGATAAACTGTTTCTTTGATACAGGAAAGGTCAAAATGTAGGTCGAGTGTTTACTTTTGATACTTGGCCGAGGTGAGCCTATACACCAAGTATGAAGTTCCAGTTACTAGTAGTGTAAGAAATAGAGTCCAGACAAACTTTTTTTTTGATGTAGGTCAAAGGTCAAAATGTATGTCAGATTCACCTACTTTTGATATGTGACATACCACCGCACCAAGGTGAACCCATACCCCAAGTGAGAAGTTCCAGTGACAAATGTAGGAGCCCTGACAAGAATGCAAAACTATAGTTCCCCCCAGTTCCTGTTAGGTGACTAATAAGCACATAAATAGAATACATGCAGGCCGTGAAATTAAGCGAATCAAAAAAGTATAAACCTTCAGTATGTGCCGACTTCTGTACATCAATCAAGTATCTAATTGTTTCGTGGAAAATTGTAGGAATTGTTATGGACAATGTTTTATGTTCAGACATAAGAAAAGGGCCATAAGCACACCACTGCCATTTAATCATGTCTATCAAAAACATTAGCTATGTGGATAACTTCCTTTTTGCTGGATTTATCAGAGAAGTTTCCAAAAAAGAGGGTGTACAAGAGATGCTAGACTGACCTCGACCCCTACCACGGAAAAAGCTTTATTTGCTTCATTAAAGATCGATCTTTTCTCTTCTTTTAAATTAAATTAAATGATATGTGTTGACAAATTTTACTGTACTTTTGTTCATCTAAACAGTCACAAATTGAACATGTATAACTAGGGACAAAGAAGACACCACAAATGACAAAATGGAAATACCAACAGAGTAATGTCTTTGGAATGGTGATGACACTGTCTCAATCGAGGATTGCCGTCTGTCGGCCATATCCTTGTTCCAATCAGTCCCAAAATTGACTAGGGACAACTAGAACCCAAGGGGAAAGGGTCTCCCTGAACTTCTCAAGAAATAGCAGTAACAAGAATAATGTAAGGACAGATCATGGATGTTTCAGAATCCGACATACTTTGTTTGACACCCACCAGGCGCGTAGCTGGGCTGTTTCCGATGTGCATGCAGAAAGTCGAACTAGCGCCAAAGGCTCAAAGCTATTGTAGAGGGCACGGGGATTTTCTTACATTGAAATAATCTCCGGACAAAAAAATCAAATACTGAAATGAACAAAGAGCAACTTTTGAAAAAATTGTCGAATCAAATTCTTTGAAGGGAGACATAACTTCATATCATGATTATAATGTATACAAAGTTTCAAAGAGATCCGTTGAAAAATGTAGGAGGAGATTACCGGACAAAAATAAAATAAAATAAACAAAGGGCAATAACTTTTGGAAAAATTGTTGAATCAGAACTCGTTTTAAAGAAAAACAACAACATATCATGATTATTTAGCTTACTAAATTTATAAGAAATCCGTCAAAACATAAAAATTTACATTTTTTTTTGTATTAACATGAAGCGTCATTTATTTTTCAAATATAACTGACAGTAAATTCAACAAAACAAGCAAGTTTCACATAGTTTATTACCTGATTTCATATTCGCTGCCATCACCTATTTTCGATAGCTAACTTTTCATTATGTTTGGTGGCCGGTAGGTATCAGAAAATATCCATAAAGTGTGTTTAATTGCGCAGAAACACCTTTGATATGGTTAAAATTTTAGAAAACAGTAATAAAATACGTAAAATGTATTTCAACTACTTGAATATAAGCAAAACAGAAAATTGTCTTGATATTGAGAGGAGGGATAGTGCAGTAGTGAACTGGGGGATTATCTTGTATATTATGCATTGAATTAAAGTCAGAAAATCAAATCATTTAACTCAAAATACTATCAGAATATTTGAACACATGTATCAGAAGTTATCATAATAAAAGTATATATATGGGTATATAACAATGCATGGATAAAAACTGAACCCTTTTCCTTCTCAAAGAGGCAGTTTTCATTTAAAGGTCAACTCTGCATTAAAAGCTCATTGCTCAAGTGATTGTTGTATCTGTACCCGTGTCTATAGTATTAAATGTTTTTTCAGTGCTTTAGTCTTTATTACTAGTTACCTGCTTTATTTATCTATTATTTATTTACCTACCTATTTAGCTTAACTTTTGCTTTGTATGGCACTTTTAAATACCAATAACTGGCAGCATAGTTTCAAGCCCCTCTCTTCTAATCATCATTATAGCTCAATATCATTTACTTACAAGACTTGTCGTCCTATTTTAATTTACACTATATTAGTGTATATTATGTCAATTTTTACTCTTTTGCATGTATGTCCATTACACTTGAAGTGTTTTAACCCTCCTACTCGATGTTTCTATGTTTGATATATGCGACGTTAAATAAAGTTTCTTGTATCTTGTTGTAAAGCCATTTTGGTCTCTGTGGAGTTAATATAGATTAAGTATGCTACAAATCTACTGTACGCCTCATGTAAATCTGACGTCAAGTGTCAAAAGTACTGGTGAAATATTTCTTACTAAGGTAACGTCGAAATCGTTATGTTCACTTAATCCTATTTCACTCAAAATTCTGGTTTTTCACAACTAAGTAGGCCTGATGTTACGATTTAGCTGTGCACGGCTAAGCTCGTGCGTGAATCCGGCCGGAGTTGCCATTTGATGAATGAATGCTATTTCACCGTTTTAAAACCAGCAATGAATGTGTTTTCCAGGTGCAATAATGTAAAAGACTCCTTAAGTTAAACCGATACACAAAACACAAAAAATTACCTACTAAACACTTTGAAAACACCACCTGAATGTTATTGTGGGCAAGCTTTTTTCAGTGCGTGTCTTACATCTGTTACAGATCCCATAATGCATCACGTCCGAGAACAACTTCCGGTTTCGTGATGGCAAGTTCAGATCCCGTCGTCTACATTTTTTTATTTTATTTTTACAAAATAACTTAAATACAAATGATAATGTACCTGATAAAAAATACTGATTTAATGATTCCCTAATGTCATTAAGACTACCCAATAATCTTGATGAGACCAAAAACAGTGAAAAGAATTATTTTTATTTATCAAAATTTGCCCCACCCATCAGCCCAGGGGGTTCAGTCAGGACTTGTATGTGCATACCATCAAACTGCTACCGAATACTGATAATGCTAACCTAAATTGAATTACTTCCAATGGAAATTAAACAAATGTTGGTCCAAAATGTGATTTCCCTATATAAACTATAGTAAAGTTTACCCCCTCCCCAGGGGGAAACGTGAGACCCCAGGGTCAAGAAATTCACAATTTTGGTAAAGCACCTTAAGACCCTTCCATCT
>NW_018408332.1:374193-374494 GCF_002113885.1 Mizuhopecten yessoensis | reverse complement strand
TTTTTGGCCCCGCCCCTCAGGCCCCTGGGGGCGTAGGACTAAACCGGCAACTATTTTTGTTGACCTTTGTCCATGGAAGGTCCCTGCAAAATTTCAATGAAATTGGTTCAGGGGTTTTGGAGAAGAAGTCGAAAATGTAAATTGTTTACGAACGCACGACGGACGACGGACGACGGACGACGACGGACAAAAGGCGATCGCAATAGGTCACTTGAGACTTTGACTAAAAATAGTCTGATAATAGTATAATATAGATCCGGAATCCTACTCCAGTGATCCGGAATAATAAAATCGTCTGATT
>NW_018408332.1:367390-373573 GCF_002113885.1 Mizuhopecten yessoensis | reverse complement strand
CATAGATCCATAATCCAGTTTTGTTCGAATAAGTGATCTGTATAGAGGCAAAAGCATTTCCCGATCCGCTCCCCAATCTTTGTTTGTTTATGTTTAACGGCCCATTGACGGCTGTGGTCATTTAGGGCCATGGTGATTTTTTTAATTTTTTTTAACAAACATGCGAGTAGCGATGATAAAATGGTTCATTTTAAAAGCATTCGCATTGTATGTGTAGATAATAAAAAAATTAAAAATAAAAAATAAAAATAAAAATAAAAAAAAAAAAATCAGTAAGAGAAAGGACTCGTATAATGTTTAACGCCTTGGAACACTTATCCTTCAGATACTTTATATGTGGTATGAAAGAGAGTTTCGAATCAAAGATGAGGCCGAGAAATTTAGTCTGTTCAACAACAGGAATTCTAGTGCCATCGAGTGTTAGATTTGGGTCATTGTGTGCTTTTCGTTTTCGACAGAAATGCATGCACACAGTTTTGAATTTAGATAATTTGAAGCCGTTTTCGTTTTCACCCCAGGCCTTTTGGTTACTGAGAAGTAGTTGTTTAAAAGTAAAAAGTTGACGCCGGACAGACGACGGACGCCGCACCATGCCATAAGCTCACTTGGCCCTTCGGGTCAGGTGGCATGATACCCAAGATAATAAAGAAATTAGCACCTTCTCTAATATGTCTTCTAACTTTACTTTGCAATAGCACCTTCTTTAATATGTCTTCTAACTTTGTAATAAGACTATTGATTCTGGTATTATACCTCTTTCTTGAAAAACAGCTAATATTAATGCAATATACAAAGGTAAGGGTGCTCAAAATGATGTCTCTCAATATAGGCCAATATCTATTACATCATGTTTTAGCAAAATTGTTGAAAAAGTTATTTTTAAATATATGTTTAATTATATGAAAGAATGTGATATCATAACGAAACACAAATCAGGCTTCTTACCAAGAGACTCGACTGTTAACCAGTTATTATCTATATATGACACTATTGTAAATAACTTGGATCAAAATAATGAAATCAGATTTGTATTTTGTGGTGTCAGTTAGTCGTTTGATAGTTTTAAATTAGAATCGTATGGCATAAAAGGGAAAATATTACAATGGTTTAGTAATTATCTTTTAGATAGAAAGCAGAGAGTATCAACAGTGGGGTTTTATTCAACTTTTAAGCATGTCAAAGCCAGTGTACCCCAATGCTCGGTCCTTGGTCCATTTCTTTTCCTAATCTATATTAATGATATAACAGAATGTGTAACAAGTAAAATAAAACTTTTTGCAGATGATACTTCTCTCTATGAAGTAATAGACAACAATCAAAATGAAATTGCAGTGAAATTAAATAATGATCTAGGTAATATTAATGCATGGGCAAAACAATGGGATATCAAATTTAATTCACTAAAAACTGAATCTGTAATCTTCTCGAGGAAGAGGGAAAGATCTTATTTGGTAATGAAACTGTAACTAATAAACAAACTCATAAGCATCTTGGTTTAACTTTTAGTAGTGATGGATAAAGGACATATCATATTGACAATATTTATGAGCTAGCTTATAAAAGAATGAATATATTGAGAATGTTAAAACACAAATTGGATAGAAAATGTCCTATAACTGTAGTAACCAAAATAAAAATATTCCAGCTAGAGGCATTAAGAATTATTACAGGATTGCGTAGAGGGACCTCTCATTGTAAGCTTTATGCAGAAACTGGACTTGAATCACTTTGTTATGGGCGAAAAAATCATAAATTAGCACTTAGGCGAAGTTCAAAATTTTAAATAATGAATCGCCTAAGTACTTAGAAGTCATCATTGAACCATACCTTCACACCAATATAAATGTAAGATACCCCCTTTCTGTAGAACTGAGAATTATTTCAATAGTTATTTTCCCTTTATGTGTAGAAAATTTAAACTGCTATCTGCAGAAACTTTAAATTCTACTTCCCTTCAACAATTTAAAAATTTCATCAAATCTGATAATATGAACAACACTGAAGAAATTGCTAGCACATTTAAATACTATAGGCAAGGAAAATTCAATATCATAATGTGGAATCATGCTAGCAACCTAAATAGTGACTTATATATAGATCATCTGAATAACACACGAGCATGTAGATGTAGACATGAAAATAAAAATGCATTTCATTTTATACTTGAATGCCCACTCTATAACAACTTTAGAATGCAATGGACCCAAGGTTAAGTGAAAAAAAAGCACATAATGGAAATAAATCTTTTGCACTTTCTTAGTCGTTTATTGTATAATATGAAGTATTTTCATAGCTTGATATAGCAAAACGTTCAAGGTACACTTTAAGACAGATGTACTTACCTTCGTCAGTCATAATGAGACAGTGAAGAAGGCTTTCTTGTACGTTTGTACATCTAGATAGTTCATCAATATATTTAGACCTTTGCTGAATAGAGATGCAAAAGAATAGTGCTCTTCGTATTCGGCAAAATGCCCTTGAAAATGGAGTTCCGTCGACAGCCTTCGAATTCAAAATAGTAAGTGGGCCAATTTCTCACGAACGAAAAACATTCTTCGTCACCGATTCCTCGTATTTCTACAGCCACGTCTTTCAGCAACTTTGATGTAAATTTCGAATGGATATGTCCAGCGCTTAATAAGCAATTATCCACAAGACATTTAGTCGAGAACGCCATACTATTCGGGAGAGTATATATATGATGACGTCAACTATTTTCGTTTTGATCGATCACACATGTGTAGCCGGGACATTCTAATAATACTAATAACAAATAATGAGACCAAAGAACACTTTTCACTTATTGGATGTAATCAACAACATCATCGGGTAAAGTAAGAATACAGATACGGATGGCGGATCAGTTCATGGGGTTCAATGTCACATTGAAAGGAGAGCATTGTACAGAAGGATGGGTATGGCGGATCAGTTCAGGGGTTCAATGTCACATTGAAAGGAGAGCATTGTACAGAAGGATGGGTTACAACCCAACAACAGCTGGACAGTGTACTTGAAGCACATCGGCTGCAGACTGGTACACAGCTTGTATCATGGTTAGTGTCTGTCATGACTTGTAAATGTACGTATGGCCATATATTTAAAATAACTAATGAATAGATAGCCATGACACATGGCACATGATCCATAACAATGCACGATCTAACTTTTACATCATAGCTTAATTAAGATTTAAAGGGAAATTTAAAATAATGTATAGGTACGTGACAGAGTTATAAAAAGTATAGAAAATAACCGGCACACTTCAGTTATATCATAGGTACTGGTAGCTTTATTTTATTGTCGTGATGTGATGTGGAAATCAGCATGTAAATTAAGTGAAATACAATACCTGTCATGTCATGATCAAAGTATAAGAATTTGAAAATATTGGTAAATATTTCCTTTGGGGCCTCGCCCTAGCCCCTGGGGATGGGGCAGGAATCCTGTTTTTACAATGTTATACCCTCATTCACCAAAGATGATTCTGACTAAGTTTGAGTAATTTTCTGCTGAAAATGGATAAAATATACCCAAAAGTGTTATTTCCTTATATAAACTATAGTAAAATTTACCCCCTTCCCAAGGGAGAACGGATAGCTCGGGGGTCCTGAAATTTAAAATTTTAATTAAGCCCCTTATGTATGTTTTATCATGCAGAGAAAATGAATGTAGTACCTCCAAGTCTGGAGAAGATTTTTGAAATATTAGTTAATTTTCCCTTTGGGGCCCGCCCTGGCCCCAGGGATTGGGGTAGGAATCCCAATTTTACAATTTTATAGCCTCATTTACCAAGGATGATTTTGACTATGTTCGAAAAAAATCCATCCACTGGTTGGTTCTTGAGAAGTTGAAAATGTAAAATGTTGACGGACGACGACGGATGGAAAGCGATTAGAATAGGTCACTTGAGCAAAGCTCAGGTGACCTAAAAAGGGTGTTCTATAGATCTATTTATATTAAAAAGAAAAGAATATATATGTCATCAAGGCCGAACTCTGTCACAAGTAGGACAGAGAATAGCAAAGATAGGTTCAACCTTAGTATAGTGCTTTAAAATCATTTTTCTGTTTGGACAAGTGAAGGGATTGAAATCAGATTTTTTAGGTTCCCAATTTGCATGACTACGCACAGTCTACACGACACTATTTGCAGCGAAGCAAAACAGAAGGATGCATTTCTAAGATCATTATCCGCTATATTACTATATATACGGAATATGCTTCTGGAATTGGGGAAAAGGATAGAAGACGCATCAACCTCATGGAGGACTTAAAGAAGCAACTAGCAACTGATGCTAGCTACAAAGGTGTGTCAAGGATGTATTTATCACTCCCTATGCACAGTGCACATACAAGTCATGAGGTATCGCCGGAATCGGTTGTTCCGGATTGATCAGGAAGTTAGGGAGAAGATAGCCCAATTTGTCAGTGATAGCTCACAAATGTATATTTAGTCAAAAGACTTTTGAAGAGATTTGTAGAAGATGTGTATGAAAAGAAGGAACTAAAGCCTATGTCTCTAGATAGCTCTTTTTATCCTTATAATAAGGTTATAAAGAACCACATACAGAACACAATAACATCTAGGCAAACATCTTCCATCGAACAAGAACACTTACAACACCAAATTGACAGTTGGAGAGAAGAAGACTTGGACAGAAATATCTTTTTTCGTCCAGCTTGTGAATAAGAGGATAGTTCTTGTGCCAGGTTTCTCTTCATTCATCAGGAGAGATGGCAACAAAGGCTTCTCAAGCTCTATGGGAATAGTCTGTGCCTCTTGGATGCACCATACAAGGCCACAAAATATGCTCTCCCATTATTTATGTAGGTGGTCAAGACAAACGTTGGCTACATTCCAGTTTGTGAATTCATCACAGAGGATGAAACCATAAGGAGAATCAGGGAAGCATCGTCAGTTGTTAAGTCCTGGAACCATGAGTTAGATCCATCATATATCATGGTGAGTGTTGACAAGTGGACAAGAAAACATTTGAATTGAATCAGTGTTAAGAAGTTGATATGAAGTACCATTTTGGTCATTTAGATCTCGTGTGAAATGATTATTCTTGCCTCGACTCCAAATTTCAAACAGTAATATATATTGTATAATTATTTTTCTCATATTATTTCCAACAAGTAATTGGCCAGGAGTGCATCATGTGTCCACCAATTAAAACCGATATTGAAGTGGGGTTTTTAGTGTGTTTATTTGGCAGGTTTCTTACATAACTGTTTTGAAAATAATGAAATAGTTGTAGCCTTTAATTTCGGTCGATACCTAGATTTACCGAGGACGCAGTTCGAGGTCAATATATTTTTTCTCGTGTCGATTTGTTTTTCTTTCTCTTAGACCCCACATGAACATCAATGCCAAAAATTAGGACAATAACACATGAGCTGACCGAACTGTAAACCACTGAAGAAACTTGCAAAAGTTTAACCGAGAAATTGCGCAAGAAAATTTAAGTCCCAAACACGTCCAAAATTTACAAAAAAAGGAATTGTTTTCCCAAATTAAACCTATATTGTCCTTCTTAGACCGCACATGAACATCAATGCCAAAAATTAGGACAACAACACATGATCTGAATGAACTTTAAACCACTGAAGAAACTTTCACCAAAATTTTAACCGGACGGACGGATGGACACAAACGCTATATACCATAATGCAGGCATATAAAAACTGTCTGAAGGACAGCAGCATGTTATAACATTTTATCATGAAAATGGCTACACATTTGGATCAGTGGTGTATTTCATAGAGTTAAATGATAAGGGTTATAAAAGAAATCTTGCACTTGGGAGAAATTTCAAGTCTGTTGTCTGTGTATGGAACGTAGAAGTTAGGAGGACTTGTATAGCAATCCCACTCGATAGTATAACGAATGTCAAAAACTTGTGATAATTAATGGTGATTTCTATGTGTGTCCTTCTCCCAATAGGTATGACATGACCGTGACTGGAATAAAAAAACAAGAGGCCCAATGGGCCTGCATCGCTCACCTGTTATTAATCTAACACTTGTAATCTTAAGATTTCATAAGAACCTATTAAAAGATTTAAACATATGACGCCTCTGACCTTGATTGTCGAACAAGGACATTAGGTTGAAAGTGGATCAAGGTCATTCATTTGAACTAACATGGTAATCCTTCATCCCAGCATGCTACAGGCCCAAT
>NW_018408332.1:362894-367172 GCF_002113885.1 Mizuhopecten yessoensis | reverse complement strand
ATTTGAACAAACTTTGTAGCCCTTCATCTCAGCATGCTACTGGCCAAATATCATCACCCTGGGCATTTTGGTTATTCAGAAGAAGTTATTTAAAGGTTTTTTAAGACAATTGACCCCTGTGACCTTGAATATAATTGAAGGTCATTCATTTGAACAAACTTGGTAGCCCTTCACCCTAGCATGCTACTGACCAAATATCTCCCTGAGCAGTTTGGTTATTGAAAAGAAGTTGTTTAAAGTTTTTAACATATTTGACCCCTGTGACCTTGAAAATAGATGAAGGTCATTTATTTGAACAAACTTGGTAGCCCTTCATCCCAGTTTGCTTCTGACGAAGGACGTACGACGGACGCCGCACCACGGCATAAGCTCACGTGGCACTTCGTGCCAGGTGAGCTAAAAATGTTATGTTTTTATTTAAGCAGTATGTCTTTGAAATATTTGATTGGTTGTTTTAATATTTCAAGGATTGCATGCCAGACTGTGATAACTCTGTGATTTTCATAAATAGTTCACAGCCTTGCATGCAACTCTCTTTTTTCAATTTAGGTTCTCAAAGAGTACATGTTTATGAAAAACCAATTGGAATGGGTTTGTTTGAAAAGTAGTGAGTCATCATGGTAGGTGCATGTTAAGTTGCACCTTGGCACAATAGCAGAAACACTTTCATAAAGGGACTACTACAGGTGTTTGAAAAGAGTTGAGACCATGTTTTTTTTTTATATATATTTGAAACAAGCATTAACCAAAGGTTCTTTTAGATTTAGTTCAGACTTAGTTTGTTATACCTGTTGAAATTCCGGTCTTAGAATAAAGGCAATTATACACAAGTTAAAGTGTTTTGTTTTTCATGTTATATGCAGTATACACATGGTGAAATCTTAAGATTTCATATTGTATTACAAAGGCAGTGTGTACAAGGTGGAATCTTTAGTTTTCATGTTTAAAAGGGCAATGGGCCTAATAAGTAAAATCTGTACAAACTAAACATGATTGACAGATGAAATTTTCTCAACTTGCATGTATTGCTCTGTTATGAGTGAATACTGCACATACAGTATAGTAGTGTAATGGTGATAAATGACTTGTTAATGCTGTTTCATCGTTATTATATCTGTGAAAGTGAAAACTACTGACAGCAGCCGAAAACTAGTGAGAGTAGCTGTCCAAACTACTGAAAGACTCTAAATAGGGTAAACAGGTCTGTAAATCTGGAATCATGTGACTATTGTTCTAAAGTGTTTTATTGATTTATTGGAACCGTCTGAGGATGGAGTACATCACCTACGGTCCTTTACATAAATATTCAAGTTTTATCATGATAAGTATTCTATGCAACTCTGTTCTGCAAAAAGGCTTTGAATTAAAATATAACAATCCCACCAAAATTTCACACATCATTTTTAGCTCACCTGGTCCATGGTGAGCTTATGCCATACCGCAGCGTCCGTCCGTCAAGTTTTCCTTTAAAACGCTACTAGTCGTGAACGGCCAAGTAGATTTTGACTAAATTTGGTCTGGAGCGTCCTTAGGCCAAGGGGACTCAATTTTGTATAAACGGTGGGTGTGCCGCCGTTCTACCATAGGGATTAAGGGATTTTATCCTAATTTAGTCTGGAGCATCCTTGGGTCAAGGGGACTCAATTTTGTATAAGCAGTGGGTGTGGTCTCCCAGGGGGCAGAAGGGCGGGGTCCAATAGGAGAAAGAGGTAAAACCTTTAAAATCCTTCTTCGACCATCGTGATTGAGGGATTTTATCCTTATTGAATGTGGAGCATCCTTTGGCCAAGGGGACTTAATTTTGTATAAACGGTGGGTATGACCCTCCTAAGGGCATAGGAGTGGGGCTCTGTTTGAAGTTTGTTCTCGCTATATCTGAAGTACTGGATGGATCTTTCTGAAATTTTATACCTACGATGGAGTGCTATATCTTCCCTTCATACCAATTATTTTACACATATTCAGGTGAGCGATACAGGCCCTCTTGTTACTTTTTTGATGCAAGTTCCTTGAGGAGCTGAACTATCATCTCGCTCTGCCTTTTGTCAGCATCCGCCTTTGCCAATCTCTATTCTTTCCAATTCAAATCGTTCTTTGGCCAATTTCAATTCTTTTTCTCTCCAGTCTGTCATTTTCCGGTTTTTCTTTCAAATATCCGAACACATTCATGTTTATGTGACTGTGTCCTACTGTATTTGACATGGACAATAGTCATGCGACTCTGTATGTCCTACTGTATGTGACATGGACAATATTCATGTGACGTATATTGTGACACTTTGCGAGTCCATACTTAAAGTGACATTTGTATGGACGATGTTTATGTGACACTTTAGACCATGGTAACACCAGTAATATTTAGTGAGAACACGTTGTAAAGTCACATAAAAAATCACATCAGTGTCACATAAATGACCGTCACTTAAATCACCATTCTGTGGGTCCGTCGTCAACTTTTCTTTTTAACGACTTCTCCTGAAGAATGGACAGGCCTAGAGTCATGATATTTGGATGATAGCTTCGTTGGTAGGAGCCTGACATACGTTAAGAATGAAAATGGCATTGACCTACTTTCAAGGACACAGGGGCCAAATATATGTCAAAATCTTCAAACGACTTCTTCTGAAGAATGAAATGGTATAGAATCTTCATATTTGGCTGGTAACTTCCTGGCTTTAATGGGATGGAGCCCGACAAAGTTTGAGAATGAAATGGTGAGCTTATGCCATACCGCAGCGTACGTAGTCCGTCAACTTTTCCTTTAAAACGCTACTTGTCATGAACGACTGAGCAGAATTTGACCAAATTTGGTCAGAAACATCCTTTGGGGAAGGGGAACGAATTTTTGAATAAATGGTGGGTCTGGCCCCCCTAGGGGCTGAGGGGCGGTGCCAAACAGGGGAAATATTGCAAATTCTTTAAAATCCTTTTTCTTCTGTAGGAATGAAAGGATTTGGTCCGAAGCATCCTTGGGTGAAGGGGAACCATTTTTGTATAAACCGTGGTTGTGGTCTCCCAGGGGGCAGAAGGACAGGGCTCAATTGTAGAAATAGAGGTAAAATCTTTAAAATCCTTCTTCGACCATCTGGATTATTGGATTTTATCCTTATTTAGTCTGAATCATCCTTCAGTCAAGGCAACTCAATTTGGTATAATTGGTGGGTATGAGGGGTGGGGCCCAATAGGGGAAACATAGCAAAATATGATTTAAAATCCTTCTTCTGTAAGAATGAAAGGATTTGGTCCATATTAAGTGTAGAATATACTTGGGTAAAGGGAAACAATTTTGTACAAGAGGCCCAAGAGGGCCTGTATCGCTTACCTGAATATTTAAGCAGTCATAGCAAAATGTTCTCATTAAATATTATATTGCACTAAAAATATTTCGCTCGCAAACTTTGTTGGCTCCATCTGTTAAAACTACCAGCAAAATATTATTATAAGATTCTATGCTTTTTGATTCTTCAGAAGTTGCCCGACATATTTTTCCCTGTGACCTTGTAGGTAGGTCAATGTCATTTTTCTTCTTAAATTGGTAAGCTGTATTCCAAAAGCTACCAGCCAAATCTTATGAATCCATTCCTTTTAGTTCTTAAGAACAAATCCATTAACATTTTGTTAACCTCTGTGACCTCTAAAGTAGGTTGAGGTCATTTTCATTTGCAAACTTTGGTGAGCTCTATCCCACGAAGTCACCAGCCGAATATTATAATTTTATGCATTTTATTCTTCAGAAGTAGTTTGAACGCTGTGACCTTGCAAGTCAAGGTCATTTTCATTCGCAAACTTTGTTTTTCTCTTTCCCAGGATATAACCAGCCAAATATTAAGGTTCTATAACTTCCAGTTCTTCAGAAGAAGTCGTTGGAAGTGTTTGACATATCTGCCTCATGTGACCTTGAAAGAAGTTCAAGGTCATTTCCATCCTCAAACTTTGTCGGGGTCTATTCCAGGAAGCCATCAATCAAATATTAAGATTATATACCTTTCAGTTCTTTAGAAGTCATTTGAAGCTTTTGACACATTTCACCCCTGTGATCTTGAAAGAAGGTCAAGGTCATTTTCATCCTCAAACGTTGTTGGGCTCTATCTCAGGAAGTCATTAATCATATATAAATATTATATACCTTTTAGTTCTTCAGAAGAAGTCGTTTGAAAGTAGGTCAAACTTATGTTCATTCTCAAACTTTGTTGGGCTCTATCCAAGGAAACTATACAGATTCTATACCTTACAGTTCTTTATCCAAGCATGCTGCTGGCCAAATATCATCACCCCAGG
>NW_018408332.1:361817-362308 GCF_002113885.1 Mizuhopecten yessoensis | reverse complement strand
CATATCCGGGACTCGGAAGTAGTTATCACGAATGTGTTTAAAATCCGAACATTCTTAAAAAAATGCTCCACTGTAAATGGAGTGTCACATGCGTGGCATGAAGGTATATCTTCTCGTTTTAAAAGGTACGAATGAGTAGGATATGTGTGCCCAGTGCGGTGCCGAGCGAGGACAACTTCCTCTCTACGATCTTTCCAACTGGGAATAGATGTTTTAAGTTTCGGTTGTATCTTAAAATGTTTGTTGGTGGTCTCCAGAGACCAGCGTTTCTGCCATTCATTTTGAATGGCTGTACAAATAGAAGCTTTAAAATCTGTGTATGGTAGTTTGATATTTGTTTGTTCGAGATTCAATGCATTTTTTGCTTCCCTGTCAGCAAATTCGTTGCATTTTATTCCGACATGGCTCGGAATCCATAGTAAAGTTATTTTAGACTTTTTTAATATACGAGATATTCGAAGAGCAAGGTTTTGTTCGAGTGTGTTTTTAGT
>NW_018408332.1:351779-351861 GCF_002113885.1 Mizuhopecten yessoensis | reverse complement strand
ATCAGAGGAGGACCTACTTTAACATTAAAATTTGTTTTAAACTCGTTTATGTACATACTTCTCTTTAAGAAAAAAAGTCAAT
>NW_018408332.1:348370-348734 GCF_002113885.1 Mizuhopecten yessoensis | reverse complement strand
TGTGATATGTCCATTCCATTAGAACTGTAGGTACATCCATTCGATACTCCTCCACTCAAGACTTTGTTTTCGTAACCTTCCACATCCATTTTTATAATTACCTTTCCTGAATCGAATGCGAGTAGTTGCATAATATCGTCCAGCCTTGTCGTCCAAATAACGTCTGGATATTTTCCTCTCACTAGAGTTGATTTGGCCTTGTTAATATTCTTTCCCTGAAGAACGTATGACCCTTCTATATTGTTTATTACAATTCCTAGATTAACCTTTTGTAAAACATTTGATAACACACTTCGCACAACTGTAACGTTCTCTGTAAAGTTCCCTGCACGTAAAGATTTGCAAATCCTCTGCATGTTTATTC
>NW_018408332.1:336128-347767 GCF_002113885.1 Mizuhopecten yessoensis | reverse complement strand
AACGGTTAAAACAGATGACTAGTGCTGTCGTTACCAGACATATACTTGTCAACACTTTCAGTTGTTTCATTTTATTTCCTTTCTTAAAATAGCATATCCTAGAAGCAAGGAAAAGGGGAAAAAATATGTAATAAATAAACAATTATAGAAGGAAAATAAATATTAAACATGTGTCGCCTCCTTAGGGACGCCATTAACATTCAATATAAAAACGATAGTATCAATGTTTAAATGTTATAGATATCTAGAAAACAACAACAAAAACAAAGATTTATGAAAATAACTTTAGGTGGTGTCGGGGAATCGACCGGTTTCCTCAAAATCAGTCTATTAAAACTTTAATGAAATAACATCAATGGGAGAATTACCATCCCAGAACCATTAGTTTCGTCTCAGTTTTCGGAGGTTTCACGATGGTCGTCATTTTGTACACGTTCTTCTACTGTCGATTTTGCATTCCTAGCAAATAACATATCGAAAATGACTGGTAAGTGATTATGTTTGTTTGAAACTTACCACACGTTCCTTATTGGCATTCACATATACTGTAGTGCAGCTATTTAGGAAAACAACAATCATAAGCTTAGTTATGGAAACCTAAGTATGGAGACAATATTCAACTATTAGTGTAATGATATATGGAACTTGTAAACGAGTACCTGATTTCCGTAATGTCCATTTGCCTTTGGTCTTGTACATTTCTTAATGTCGTCTAGATGTGTACATACGCATGGAGGTCACATAACCATGCTGCCGGTTCCAACCGCATGGTTCACCGCTCGCATTGTGTCAGCATATGTGATCAGTCGATTTAAAACAATCGATGAACCTACTATTCATGTTAAAGCATTACAACAGTATAAAGGGTATATAAATAGCACACTAAGGTATGCATTCAATTTGTAATAACATTGTGACGTTATCAAGTGAACTTTTGTTGACTTGAAGCCCTCTGTAAGGCAATGTGCATTATTCAACCATTAGTAATATCCCCTGGTAGATGAGGTTCACTCTTCAGCTGAGGACTATGGCTAGTCTCTATCATTTATTAGTAATCAATATGATAATTCTTATAAATACGTCATTAAGGTAATAGGATTGTGTCACCATTTCTGAGTAGATTTTTTTTCAAATTTTGTAGTTATATTGCTTTGAAGTAAAGAAAACTTTCTGCCACAAAAAAATACAGGTTGTCAGAATTTTAAATGGAAACCTATTTAAAAAGGAGTGAATTTTGAAAAAAACCATGAAAGACGATTTTTGGCAAAATAATGTCAACACAAATGATACTGCCATAGATTAGTATTGCATTAATGTATATCAATTTAATAAATGATGAAATGGTGTAAAATAAATGATCTATAAACGATTTTTATAAATGGGGTGGACGCTTTATAATAAAACCATATACACAAAGTAATTTGCATGGAAGAGTTATCTTTCTTGAAAAACTTCACAGTAGAGAAATAGGTAGCCGGTTTCCTGAAGTACAGAAAAATAGACACATTTGACTCATTGATAAAAAAACAACCTGAATTAATGCCTGTATTGCTTTGAAATACTTTAATATTGAGAAAACAAACAGTTCTGTCAACAATAAACATACAATATTCATCAGTTTAATATTAAACATTAGAATATGCGGAAATTGTGATACTGTCTCCCTACATTGGATTTTCAACTAGGGATGTACTTCCTATTTCCGTTTATCAATACACTCCTATGACCTTAAGATATTTATACTTTTTAATAAAAATATTATTTCTGAAAATTGAATGCTAAATTAAAAGGAATGCATAATATTGTATTCTGCTCGGTTTCATTAAAAGTATTGCCGTGATGTAAAACAATTGATACAAGATGAACGTTTAACATTTGGTAATGGATACAGTATGCCAAAAATGAATTACACTGCATCGTACGGCTGTTTCGTCCTTCTAGGAATCATCGGAAGCTAGGGACCGAAATGTTAGAAATCCGAATTGGCTAAACTAATATTGAAACAGAGGGGCAAGAACTACTTTATTTATTAATTTAAAAATTTAGAGAAGTACAAATTAATAAAAATAGCTGTTGTGCTAAAACATTTTGTGAAACAAATCACCTGCTGAGATAAAACCAACTAAAGTTATAATATTCCACTACCAGAGTAACTAGCGATACTACTCGGTGATATTTCACAAGAAGTTCCTTTGACTGATATTCATCCTTGCCCGGATATTTATTTTATATTTTGAAGTTATTAACTTAAGACAAATTCTTTAAAGTGTTTGTGTTATTATTGTCTCAACTTTAAAAAAAAAAGAGACAAGATAACGGATTCATCCCTGGAAGTTTATTGTGGCACACTTGCTAAAAGATATGGTGTGACGAGATACAAAGCAAAACAAACTGGGCATGTTTGGATATTACAAATATATGCAAACCGCTTCATCCGAAATATGAAGTGTTTGAACAATATTATTTTGTTCCTTGCATTTAAAACGATGTTCATGATAAAATACTGATATTACTGCAAACGCTAAGGAGGGTTAGATGATGCAACCCATTTTGAGATTTCGCATGTAATAAGAAAATCTACCAACCTAGTAACACCATATCATAAGTATAACTGTGGTTGTGCCTCCTCTTGAACTGCTGGAGAAGTTGTTCTTTGCTCATAATCACGCACCTTGAATTGTGCTATAAACTTTCCAGGATACAAGGACGTTCTGACAATCTCCGCTCCATAAAAAAAATGTAAAAGGTGAGTTCGAAACAAATCAGCCGTACTTAGACGTTCGTGTTGTTGTCACTGTCGGGCCATGTGACTGTGGTGTGACCATTTTCACTTCCTGTTTGAGCCCCTGTATGACTGTTGCTGTCTTATATTCGGATGATGACGTTCTTAGAAATATCCTGTTTTTTTCTACTCAATATCGTGTTTTTTGTGTGTGTTGTTGTTGCTGATTTAAACGTGTACGTTTCAATGGCTTCCTGTTGGGCTACCAAACCCATAATGCCCAGATGACGGTAGGTTTCTTGTGCCATCTATCTTTCCAGCGGCACCAAATGTTGCCACAACTCTTAGATTCTATTTGGTTGATTCTTTTGTCCTTCAGCTTCTCTCTTGTCTTCTTCATTATTGACTAGTCGCATAGTATAGAATATACAATCCCAACTCGTACGCGTTCCACAACAATTCCCATTTTAGAACTTTGCTATTTTAGTTTTTCAACTTTTACTTTCTCTAACAATAGAACATGTATTATTAGTATATAGTATATTTATATTAATCTATCAAATAATAAAATAACATAGATTTAATATATTTTTGGTTTCTTCTGTCTTTCTAGAATATGGTGACCTATCGGTTGTAAAACTGGAAGCTTGTTTATTATGCTATGCAGTCAAGATACGTTTGTAGTTTTAACACTTTCTGAAACATTACTGGTTATACATGTACTTTCAAACTGCTCCAACTCCCTAAAGAGACCCGCAACCTATAATGAGTGTCTTTGTCACAGCTAGCTATATAGGCACCTGTCGTGACTGAGAAAAAATACTTATACACTTAAAATAGAAATGTAATGAACTCGTCCATGGCGAAAATACACATATTTTTTTAGTTTCTAACTGCTGTAACATCGGCGGTATTTCGTGGATTTGAGCATACATGGTCTTAAATTGAAGGAGAAGAACCAGTCTTCAAATCAAGCTATAGCATTACATCGGTTCTCGAAAGTGTGTGCACACATTCGGAAGTGGAACTTCCATAAACATTTCAATTTTGTTTAGTCGGACAACTACACGTAAAAAAGTAATGTACACTATATGTAACAGGCTCAACACATTTCGACTAATGGGCACAGCCTCAGATAAGAAATATACTCGGAGACTAGTCTATATCCTTTCCATGCTTACACTTATTCGATAAATTAACAACTACAATTTTCCTGGCTTACTTTCATTGTATGCGTCTCCTGTCGTTGGCCCCGTGGCCTCATCAGGGCATAACAAATGAGCCAGATATCCAACGTGTATCGATTATCGTGAAAAAATTCAACGATTAGGCCTACTCAGTGATCGATAGTTTATATTTTTTATTGTTATTAACGAGTCTAGATCACTCTGATTTTATCAATTATCGTTAACTTTCAAAATATACATTTATTACGTCAATATAACGAGTTTATATCGTCTGATACACAGAAATAACGATGCTTTAATGTGGTGTACGAACTTTCCGGAAAAGGTGTACGAACTTACACGGTTCTGTACGGATTTACCCGCCTCCAACTTTTATTCTTCAAATAGTATAAACTGATGAATGAAGCCAGAGAGTGAAAATTAACCCGAACATTAGAGCTTTTCACTGAGGAGTCCTTTGGTTCTTACGGAAAGGTGCATAGAAGCGATGTGATTAGCGATCTTGTCCAAAGGTGTACGAACATATACGGACGCACTCTATTATACGCTGTTGTCGTTATATGATTTGGTTGTATATATGATTGAATTTTATCGTTATATTATTTAGTTTCAATATCATATTATATGCTTTCGTCATTATATGATTTAGTGTCATCGTTATATTATTCGATATTTTATCATTATACCATTCCGTCATCATATTATTCACAAACATCATGATGATTGCACAACTTCATTATATTATTGTACAACTACGTTATACCAGAGACCTAAAGTAAAGGTCCCGTTAATTTAGGTCTATGGTTATACGTTGGATACGATTCTGACAAGCGTCTCCGCGAATCCGAAGTAAACGGAACTTTTCACCGGGGCGTTTTTCTGCCACGTTACTACCGCCATTTCTGACGAAAAGTGCTACCGAAGCTGTGCATAGTCTTTTGTAAGTATAGATCTAGCAGAGACGTATATAACACAGACTTTCCTATACGTCTCTGTATAGAGATATCAATGGTGAGGGTAACTGGTAGTGGACGATTGAGACGCATGACCGTGAATGATCTCAAAAACGGCAATAGACTTGTTCAAAATAGAGAAAGCTGATTTTCTTGGCACGGTATGATATATCAAAACTGTTCATCTTGGTCTCCCCTGGCGTGTAGCAGAATATGACTTGGCTGGATGGCGGTGGCCGGCAGGCCTAGCTCAAAAACAGTTAGAGCGTCCGTCTATAGTTGTTCGGAGGTCCTGATGTAACAGCCACTTCTTACCACCCTTCCACCCACCCTCTCAGTGAAAATAACAACTAGATGATTTTTTCCCCTCTCTTTATTTTATTTGAATTGATTTTTAGGGAGGGACAAACTATTAGCAACAGATTTTCCCCCTGATATTGATTCTTAAGGAGGGGGAACAACTGTCTGGTTGGTTCTCTACCCCCTTAATTGGCATTGATTTGTGGGTGGAGAGGGGAGGGAGCAGGAGGGTTATTTGCAGGCAGATTCTTTCCCCCATGGAATTGATTTTAAAAAAAGGGGGAACTATTGGTTGGCTGATTCTTCCCCCCTCTCTTCATTAGTAACATGGGGGAAAACTATTGGCTAGTTGATTCTCTCCCCCTCCCCCCTGTATTAGTAAACAGGGGAAAATACTGAGGGAGCCGCCCCACAAAACAATAAGTTTACTAACAATCCAATAATTGTCTCCCTTTATATACCAATACTAGGGTGGTGTGTGTGTGTAACTAACATAACTAATGGTCTCCCCTTTTAACCAATAAAGAGAGGGATTCGGCAGTGGGAGGAGTAACTAATATAACCAATGGTCTCCCTTATTAACTTATACTAGGGGGGGGGGGGGGGGGGGGAGTAACTAATATAACCAATGGTCTCCATTATTAACTAATACTGTGGGGGATGGGGGTATAATATAACCAATAGTCTCCCCTATTAACCAATACTGATGGGGGAAAGAATCAGCCAGAAATTACTTCCCCCGTAAGCCCAATAATGTACAGAATTTGTTTGTAAAAATAAAAATTTCATGTCAAAGCAAAATAAGTATTCTCACTTTTGTAGGGGCTGTCGATGTCAGTAATGGCACTACCACATGGAAACAAATTGACAGATATTAGATTATGTCAACAAACGCCTCATTACAAACCCTTGGTTTGGAGACAATTGGTGACCGTATATGCTTCCAAGAAGCACTCAAGAGGTACAAAGGTAAGGTGTCCATTGTCCAAATGTAAACCAGATTAACACTGGTGTTTTAAGTAAAGGTATATTCCGCACAAGTTTGACTTTCAGAAAATTTCTGTCTGTTCTGTACCTTTTGAGAACCCTTTTTAATGAATTTTCAAAGTATTATCTGACAGAATCAAAATATCTCTCATGCAGTCAGTTTGGACAAGTGAAATTGGTGGGAATATCCCTGGTCAATTTAAAATTAGACCGCCTAAATATAGCTTATTTATCATATAATGATTTTGAAAACGAGCCAACACACACAGCAGTGACAAGTTGTATTTATCCTGAAAAGGAAATACTACACACATATTTATGTGTGTCTCAAACTTTAGCTCGATCGATTGAGAATCAGACTAGCAAGCCAGAGGTCCTGGGTTCGATTCCTAGCGGGTACATTGAAATCAATATACCCGATAATTAATAATGGCCTCTTATATGTCACAAATAGATACGATAATGATATGCACGAAAATTGCTTGTTGCTACATAATAAGGGGTCAAATCTAATGTTTTCAATGTAAATACTGGAACAACCCAAATTGGGGAATCTCAACTGAATGCTTACTGGATCATAGATTTATGCAGTTGACTTGGTAAATACACCGTGTACGCTGTTCACTTATAATTTCTGCTTGGAATGCAATTTTATTGCTTCGTTAGGCATATTTCCTGTTGATTCTTAAATGTACAAAAATATTTCATACTGTTCAGCTGGTGACCTCCTTATAGTCCGAAGGCACTATCGGTCCCAAGGTCCCATAGTCCGAAACTCTGCTGTATGACCTCATTTAGAAAATTTAAGTTGCCTCGATATATATATATATATATATCGTTCATATACTTAACTGTGCTATACTTCTCTGGTNATCGGTCCCAAGGTCCCATAGTCCGAAACTCTGCTGTATGACCTCAATTAGAAAATTTAACCTGTCGTTAAGTTGCCTCGATATATATATATATATATATATATATCGTTCATATACTTAACTGTGCTATATTTCTCTGGCGGAAGTAACTTTATCAGAAGAAATCGTAAACAAGAGGCCCAGAGGGCCTGTATCGCTCACCTGAATATGTTTAAAATAATTGGTATGAAGTAAAGATATAGCACTCCATGGTAGGTGCTGTAAGTACATATGAAATTTCAGAAAGATCCATCCAGTACTTGAGATATAGCGAGAACAAACTTTAAACAGAGCCCCATCCCTATGCCCCTAGGGGGGTCATACCCTCCGTTTATACAAAATTGAGAGCCCTTGGCCCAAGGATGCTTCAGACTAAATAAGGATAAAATCCTTTAATCCCGATGGTTGAAGAAGGATTTTAAAGGTTTTACCTCTATTTCCTATTTGGTCCCGCTCTTCTGGCCCCTGGGAGACCACACCCACTGCTTATACAAAATTGAGTCCCCTTGGCCCAATGATGCTCCAGACTAAATTAGGATATAATCCCTTAATCCCTTGGTAGAAGAAGGATTTTAAAGGTTTTACTTCTATTTCCCCTTTTGGGCCCCGCCTCTCAGGTGCCAGGGGGGGCCCTATCCACCGTTTATACAAAATTGGTTTCCCTTTACCCAAAGATGCTCCACACCAAATATGGACCAAATCCTTTCATTCCTACAGAAGAAGAAGGATTATAAAGAAAAAAATGCTATGTTTCCCCTACTGGGCCCCGCCCCTCAGGCCCCTGGGGGGTAAGACCCATGGTTTATGCAAAATTGGTACCCCTTCACCCAAGGATGCTTCAGACTAAATATGGAATAAATCCTGTCATTCCTACAGAAGAAGAATGATTTTTAAGAATTTGCTATATTTCCCATATAGGGCCCTGCCCCTCAGCCCCCAAGGGGGCCAGACCCACCATTTCTACAAAATTGGTTTCCCTTAACCCAAGGATGCTCGACACCAAATATGGACCAAATCCTTTCATTCCTACAGAAGAACGAGAATTATAAAGAAAAAAATGCTATGTTTCCCCTGCTGGGCCCCGCCCCTCAGGCCCCTGGGGGGTAAGCCCCATGGTTTATGCAAAATTGGTTCCCCTTCACCCAAGGATGCTTCAGACTAAATATGTAATAAATCCTGTCATTCCTACAGAAGAAGAATGATTTTTAAGAATTTGCTATATTTCCCATATAGGGCCCTGCCCCTCAGCCCCCAAGGGGGCCAGAGCCACCATTTATACAAAATTGGTTTCCCTTAACCCAAGGATGCTCAACACCAAATATGGACCATTCCTACAGAAGTAGAAGGATTTTAAAGAAAAATTTGCTACGCCCCTCAGGCCCTTAGGGGGCCAAACACACGGTTTATACAAAACTGAGTCCCCTTGGCCCAAGGATGCTCCAGACTTAATAAGGATAAAATTCCTTAATCCCTATGGTAGAAGAAGGATTTTGAAGGTTTTACCTCTCTTTCCCCTATTGGGCCCCGCCCCTCTGCCCCAAGGGGGGCCACACCCACCATTTATACAAAATTGAGTCCCCTTGGCCTAAGGATGCTCCAGACCAAATTTAGTCAAAATCTACTTGGCTGTTCATGACTAGTAGCGTTTTAAAGGAAAAGTTGACGGACGGACGACGGACGCTGTGGTATGGCATAAGCTCACCATGGTCCTTCGGACCAGGTGAGCTAAAAATCATCAACTTAATTACAATAAGTGAGGGGGGGGGGGTTACGAGTAATGAGTAGTCTGCATAACCAGGTTTGTGATAGCACAGGATCTCGACAGTTGGTTACAGTCTTGGTTTATTTGGGCCTATCCCGATATACAAAAGCAAATGGATCGAACTTAAGAAGTATGAAAACTGATTTATATTTTTGTTTAATTTTATTAGAAAGAGGCCTAATAAGATATTCGGTAAGACCTTATATTTAATAGCCCACCTGACTGTCCAATGAGCTAGAGATTAAACAAATTCTGATTCATACCCGGAGGCCCAGGGTCATGATATTGGACAAGTAGCCTACTGGAATGATTGACCTGGACCTACTTTCAAGGTCACAGGGGTCAAATGTGTTAAAATTTTGTTAACAACTTCTGAATAACTGAGAGTCAGTGCCCCCGACTCACACTCACAGGGTCATGATATTGGAACTGGAGTATGCTGGAATAAAGGGGCACCAAGTTTGTTAAAAGATATGACATTGACCTACTTGAAAGGTTACATGGCATGAAAATGAAAGTCTCGATCAGGAGTATATGATACACCTAACAAAGTTTATATATAAAAAGGTAGGTTTATTTGTCTCTATTTATGTTTCAGGTCTTAGCATCCTGCAGAATTGTACTTTACCTAACTTCATTCCACATGATATATTGAATGAAATGTTCTCTGATGAGAATCAAGTTCTCGCTGTATTCAAAATTTGAGGATGAGCTTGGAATTTATCAGGTAATTTTTAGTAAAATGGTAAAACTGATTAAATATTTTTAGACCACATCATTGGATTCTGAGCTGTTCAAATAGCTCATCATCAGTGATCCATCTGTGTGTATTAATCACTGTCTAAAGAAATACTTAATGAATTATTGTACGTTTGATTTTAGGACTGATCAGAATGGCCGACAGACAGCCCTCTTGTTTTAATTCATACATATAACTACAATAAGGTTTGTATCCCTTATAATCTGTTTAAAACAGAAATCATATACAAGTTATGGTTATATTTCTTTTAAAAATGCTACTTCTAATGCTCAACTGTACATATTATATATATATGTCTTTGTAGATTGGTAATCGTGTCCCTGCATTTATCTTCCTTCTGAGACCAGCCAACAGAAAGCTTACAGTAAGTTGACACTTTATTTGAAGCTGAAGTTTTCAGAGACAGGTTCCAACAGCAGGATCCTAGAGGGAGCAGTATACTCAGCCTTTATGAGATATGTTCGTGAAGTTGCCAGTGAGTTATATCATTGTTGGATGTGGAAGCAAGACTTATATGGTGTCACTTTTGATTTGACTTCAAAGTTTTGAATTTATAGATCCATTGCTCAAAAATACTTGTCCAACCTTAACCAAACTTGGTATATATAGTTATTTCAATTTCAACACACCATCATTTCTTGAATACCATAACACATTATGTTCCAGTGACTCTGGAAAATGGGGATTCTGGGAAACTGGACTTTTTAGCCCACCATACCCACCATCTGATGATGGTGGGCTATTCAAATCGTCTGTCTGTCATCCGTCCGTGAACAATCCTTGTTATCGCTATTTCTTGAGAAGTACTGGCAGGATATTTCTCAAATGTCACATGTAGTCTGGTTCCCCTTAGTCCCTAGGTGTGCCCATTCAACAGGCAGCCATCTTGGATTTTGACAGTTGAAGATTGTTATCGCTATTTCTTGAGAAGTACTGGAAGGCTGTTTCTCAAACTTCACATGTAGGTTCCCTTTAGTCCCAAGTTGTGTCCATTTAATTTGAATTCTGTTCGGGGAAAACAAAATGGCCGACAGGCGGCCATCTTGGATTTTGTCAGTTGAAGTTTGTTATCGCTATGTCACAGAAAGTTCATCTTAGATCTTTCTTTGATTTCATATGAAGGATTTTCTTGTTATCAAATTATTAACGGGAAATTTAAAGATGAAAGAACGGAAAAGTAGAGAAAGGGATCAGTTCTACATGAAACCAATGAAGATCATTCAAAGGTGGGCGCCAAGATCTCTCTGGGATCTCTTGTTAAGGTGAACTTTGAGATGCAATGCATCAATATTTATGCATGTCTATAACGTAAATAAGGTGCTCGCATACTTCAATTACTTTATTAACATTGAATTTTGTTTGCATCAAAACTCACTTTAAAGTTTTGGGGTTAGTTTTTGGAAGGTTTTCAAGTCCATCAGTATACATCCCATACCCTATAGGGTATATATATTAAATCGTTAGAGGTCTATGTATGATAGAATGACAGCTAAATTGTATTTGCTTCGCAGTCTGTCTGTCTTTAAACAATTCTTGTTATTGCTCTTTCTTGAAAAGTACTGAATGGATCATTTTCAAATTTCATTGTAAGTTACCCTAGGTCAGTAGTTGTGTTTATTTTAATTTTGGAACTAATTGTGAAAAATAAAAAAGCCAACAGGTGACCATTATCACTATTCCTTTAGAAGTATTGGGTGGCTCATTCTCAAATTATATAGGATCCATGTGGTCCCTAAGGTTCGGATCCAATTTTGGAATTAATCTGAGAATCATCAAGAAGTAATGGATGGATTACGTAACCTTTGATCATCCAGTATGAATATTGAAGTGACNCCTGTGGGACTCCCATTTCCTGTTTAGACGTTTCAGAGAAAGTTGGTCAAGGTCATTTAAACTAACTTTGTAGCCCTTTATCTCAGCATGCTACTGGCCAAATATCATTACCCTGGGCATTTTGGTTATTCAGAAGAAGTTGTTGAAATTTTTTAAACATATTTGACCCCTGTGACCTTGAATATGGGTGAAGGTCATTTATTTGAACAAACTTTGTAGCCCTT
>NW_018408332.1:327883-336093 GCF_002113885.1 Mizuhopecten yessoensis | reverse complement strand
GCATTTTGGTTATTGAGAAGAAGTTGTTTAAAGTTTTTAACATATTTGACCCCTGTGACCTTGAATATGGGTGAAGGTCATTTATTTGAACAAACTTTGTAGCACTTCATCTCAGCTTGCTACTGGCTAAATATCATCACTCTGAGCATTTCGGTTATTCAGAAGAAGTTGTTTAAAGTTTTTTTTAATACAATTGACCCACGTGACATTGAATATAATTGAAGGTCATTCATTTGAACAAACTTGGTAGCCCTTCACCCAAGCATGCTACTGGCCAAATATCTTCTCCCTGGGCATTTTGGTTATTGAGAAGAAGATGTTTAAAGTTTTTGACATATTTGACCCCTGTGACCTTGAAAATAGGTGAAGGTCATTTATTTGAACAAACTTTGTAGCCCTTTATCCAAGTTTGCTTCTGGCCAAATATTGACACCCTAGGCCTTTCGGTTATTAAGAAGAAGTCGTTTAAAGTAAAATATTGACGCCGGACGCCGGACGGACGACGGACTTCGTGCCAGGTGAGCTAAAAACCATCCCCATTTACAGTAATCCCCTGCCGCACATATACAGATGGTTTTCAATTTTTACACCTAAATTTGAAGTTGAAACCCCAAACCAAAAATTGTATTTATCGTAATTAATAACACATGCATGCCTTTCTATAAATATTTTTTACCCCTATTTTAGCTCACCTGGCACGAAGTCGTTTAAACAACTTCTTCTGAATAACTTACAGACCTAGGATAATGATATTGATATTTAGGAAGTAACGTGCCCTAGGATAAAGGGCTACATAGTTTTGTTAAAATGAATGACCTTTACCTATATTCAAGGTCACAGAGGTCAAATATGTTTAAAACCTTTAAAAAACTTCTCAATAACCAAGAGGCCTAAGATGATGCTATTTGACCAGTAGCATGCTGTAATAGAGGGCTACCAAGTTTGTTCAAATAAATGACCTTTACTTATATTCAAGGTCACAGGGGTCAAATATGTTTAAAACCTTTACACAACTTCTCCTGAATACCCAAGAGGCCTAGAACAATGATATTTGACCAGTATCATACTCAGATGAAGGGCTACCAAGTTTGTTCAAACAAACGACCTTCACCTATTAATGACCTTTACTTATATTCAAGGTCACAGGGGTCAAATATGTTTAAAACCTTTAAATAACTTCTTATTCAAATGAATTACCTTCATCTATTTTCAAATATGTTTAAATCTTTAAATGACTTGTTCTGAATATTCAAAAGGTCCAGGGTAATAATAGTTAGACAGAAATATGCCGGAATGGAAGGCTATAAACTTTCAAGGTCACAGGCGTCATGTTTAAATCATTTAATAGATTCAAATGGATCGAACACAGATATTTTGCCTGTAGCTATATATTAGTCCACTTTTAAGATTACAAGTGTGAGATTAATACCAGGTTAGCGATTCAGGCCCATTGGGCCTCTTGTTATTTGTACCGTCATCAGCACTGCCTCCAAACCCAGAACTAGTACACAGGCAGCAGCACTGCCTCCAAACCCAGAACTACCACATAGCAACCATACTGCTTTGTCAGCCTCCTTCCATGAGGTTATTAAAGAGGCTTTCCAGGCGGGCATGGCAGAAGCGAGGGCTTCCCTACATTAGCAGACTTTGCCTTCAGCAGCCTTAGGGGCCCCAGACCAAGTACATAATCAGGAGCAGGCATAGTTAAATATGGAGCATCCTACTACGTCGCAACAAGCGGAACCAGAGCAGCTGTCGGGGATACAACACCCACCCACTACTGGAAACATTTGGTGGGTTAAGCAGTGCCGATAATTTCATTACAGAGGTCGACCCCTCTTCCACAGACGTTTAAACATCATCAAGCATCCCCTTGGGGGATATGGTGAACATGAAATTGAAAGAATAAATCTGGGAAGATAAGTTTGTGGACAACGGGGACATACAAAACAAGCCTGTTAGTCAACAGGACCGTTTTGAAATGTTTGTAACGGATGGGGTAGATGGGTCGCCTTCTGTATATTGGGCTCAGAAATCTATGCCGAAGGTTTTATCCATTGATCAGTGGACAAACAAACTCAAATTTCCGTCAGCTAGACGCAATCCCCAATTCAGTGCCAATACATCTGGGCAAAAAAAGGGGAAAATGAAAGGCTTTTGCTGGAAATTTCAGGAGGGTCTTCCCTGTCTTGGGGGAAAAGCGTGTAAATTTAGGCATAAGTAGTCAGAAGGAGGAAATGAGGAAGAAAAATATATGTATAAAAGATATCTTTGCTTTTTTATATAATAAAATAAATGCATTCAAGATATTCTAATAAAAAGCAAAGTCCTTCAGCTGTTGCGGCTGCTGTTGTTGTGGCTGCTGCTGCTGTTGGTGTTGCTGACGCTTGTAAGGGTGCATCCTCTAAGTAAATACAGATAGACAGAAGAAGTGAGACGAAAAAAGGGAGTAATTCACCCACATCGTCTGGTCCCGGACAATAGGCCAGGTAGGATCGCATGCTTCAGCGAAACATACTGACACTTCTCAGCACCACAGTTAATACAAATTACAATGCAGTAACTGTATTGTATGTATATATATATGCGTACGATGGGACCATTGTCAAAGGAATACACACTTACAGGTACCATCCCATGCAAAAGTATATGTGGAATACAAATGCTATATTGTAAAGTCAAATGTATAATGCATATTGAATGTTACATGAGATAAATGAAGCTCATGAAAAAAAGGAGATAAGTCCCAATTGTAAAATAATTATACTGTTTGGTATAAATTATGAGTGATAATCCCTTATATATATAAAGGTCAAATGGGTGATTTTTGTACATAAATACAATCTGTTAATTTATACACAGTCCACTCATTCATATGCACATGTACGTATATATATAGATATGCCAATGTCTGGATAATTGCAGGATAGTCATGTCTGACTTTGTTCAAATTTTTATTAATTAATGTGTATAGTAAGAATTTATACAGAAATTAATTATCATAATGATTAAATATAATTATGAGGTAGAAATTGACTATCAAACAAGGGTACTGTGTTGTGTACAATTTTTAAATGCAGTAAAAATATACAGCATCATAGTACAAATTCCAATACATAAATGAATTGAAATTAACTTACAAGAAATTACTGCAGAGTTCTGGTTCCTCTCAGGATAGCTGCTTTTAAACTCTGTAGATACCTCGGCATATATGATGGGTTTATATGCACCCCATCTGATGCAAGGAACGGGAGGTCTGGGGTCCAAAAGCCTCGATGCTTCCAGAAGGTAATGTTTTGTGTGGGTTTTACTTTCCGATCCACATGTAGGTTGGTCGAGATGACTTTCTCATTGTAATTGCTTGATGTCGCCCAACGCTGACGCCACAGTGGTTGGCCGATGATAATGTGTCACGCACCTTTATATTGCAATAGATATTCGCAGAACTCAATTATATCATCTGATAATTGTGACGGGGTAATATGGTCCTTACACAAATCGTTCGACCCAATCTGCACGAACACTAAGTGTCTTCCGTGATGCACATATGGGAACTTGAGCAAGTCTGGATGATTTTATAGTCTTCCAACGTCAGACCTCCCTGCCCCTTGAATGTCACTCTGAAATCGGTCGGATATAATTTCAAATTTGAAAATTCTTCCCATTTACAAAAAGTTTGTAACCTCCGCACAAATGAGTGACCCAACACAATTACAGACTGTTCCATCGGTCATCAAAATGAATGTTTACATCTCGAAGCCTGACTCAAGTCCCTGGCGTACGTACATCGCGCACCGTGTCGATCACTAGCAACTTGTAAAATTGGAAATTACATCGTACTTACACGCATCTATTTGGGATCCATTGATGATTACACTAGCACTGTTCCCTATAGAAACTCGAGATGCAAAGCTCGGATATGTAAGCCTGAGAAATTGAACAAATAACGATGTATTTCGTGCCTTGATCGAAAAGCGTGGGCGCTTTGTTGTGATCAAATATTTAGAAGAACCACGTGATACCAAGCAGAGTCGGTGATTGGCTAATCCCGACGACAAGGCAAATCTAATCAAAAGTTTTGGCGCGTAATTATGAAGACCCCCCCCAAAACTTATACATAGGCTTATTAGATGTAACCACATAAATGTATTTATCTATAATAAATTGTATATCTGTGATTACCTATTAACAAGCTCTCCTGAAATTTAATTGAAATGATTTGCAGTCGCGATCGACAGCCGTGTTGTTGGGGGTTTTTTTCACTCACCAGTACGTGGCGTACTGCATTGTCATAACTACATACTGATTTGACCGATAAGGGATTATAAAAAAATATGTTTATACTAGAAGTGTGGACGTTCAATACATCCTCTTCAAATCTACTCAAAGGGGAAAAAAATCAAAGCAGACTATTTTTACGATGCTTCATTTAATAAATATTGACATAATTCACGAGGTTATTATCGATCACGTGTTACGTAGTACTACGTTTAACGCGAGATCAACATGAAAGTGAGCCGGGGAAAAAACATGCTGTACGCATAGGCGATTTGAAAAAAACTAACAGAACTTACATGGAACGGAGCTTAAAATTGAACAACTACATTTTCGTATTAGCATGGGGAAAACGTCTGTATACGTCTCACCACGTACAGGAAAGTTACTCACTCACGCACTAAGGGACTCCTGAGTGTTATTGTCAGAGCACTGGGGGTCAGGACTGAGTGCAGCAAACATGTTCGTGTGTTGGTCTTGCTTACCCCGTTTCCGATTTCTGTTGTCACTAGATGCAGAACGCTTAGGGTTTAGGCGATTTAAGAGAGGAGCTAGCAAAGTCAAGCTTGTTTAGACAAACATGCGCAACAGGTTGTCAAACTCCATGCTACAAAGTCTTCTGCAGAATGGGATAAACGGCCCCAGAGTTGCTCAGAAGAGCCAAATTGTGGTGGAAGCTGTGACTCTGTGGCAGACAGGAGACGGCTCCCTAAACAAATGAAGGACCAACCATCAAGACCTGTTGCAGTTGTCTTTATGGAAATGGAAACACAGACAGAGTCAACAGCACCACTTGTTCTTCCTGAAACCTCTAGGCCATAGCTATCCAAATACAGACCTTGGTCCTGAAGAAAAAGAACATGATGAATCAGAAGGAATGGAGAGAGCCTTACTGCAGCTAAAAATGGCAAAAACCATCAAAAAGGCTCAATCATGTTTCTGATGTCAACCTCTGCAGATTCTGGTTGTTTCAGTGAATGAATGAAGATATGATTTAGGAAATGGTTAATTACAACACTCAAACGTGCTCAAATGTCACCTACAGTTATCTACAATTTTAAAAACAGACCCCGGTGATGCTTGGGTGAATATACCTGGACCCCAACTCTCTTCCTTCCAGGATTCCAGACTACATACGGCTTATTGTGCTCTGCATATTGTAGACATTGTAACCCATTATTCCTACAGTGTGCTCTACTTATAGTAATGACAGTTTCTCGGTGACCTCGCAAATTGTTGGGTACCGTGCCAGATACTTATTTAACTAGTAGTACTAGCGTTGTGAGCTATATCACTCCTGCCTGACCAGTCCAGCGACATTGAGATATAGTCAACCACGTGGCGGCTTGCAAGACCAAGACAGAAGGTAGTTATTACGTCATTGGTGTCAGAAGTGCTAGGTTAGCATTGCCTTTTAGTGTGTAATATTATTCGCGCTGTATCTCTGATAATTCAACAGTTTTGAGTCGGAATTTTTCTGAGTTTTACCTGTTGTAGTAGTCACGTGGTCAAGCGGTTTTCAGGAACTATTCCGATATTTACCAAGCAGTAATTTAATAATAAACAAACATGGTCCAACGGGATTTGGTTAATATCAACACGGCAACAGAGTTGGAAATGAGGCAACTGCCAGGCATAGGGCCAAAGAGAGCGGCCAGAATTATGGAAATTCGGTTGCAGTGTGGGTACGTTTCAATGCCCAAATTTACGGCGGTTTTTGGTGGTGAAAAGACGGACTGGGACCTAGTAAATAGATTTTGAGGACAATATCCCTGTGCCGGACAGACAACGTTCTGAGTCGCAAGTAACATCAGATATAATACTTCCACACCCCAACAAGGGACACAGGACCTAGTAGCCCCACCAGTGAGGGAACCCATATATGGCCGATTTACCCCAGGTTCCAAACAGAATGGTATCAGGGGGCGAGGGTTTGTTTGTTTGTTTGTTTATGTTTAACGGCCCATCGACGGCTGTGGTCATTTAGGGCCATGGTGATTTATTTATTTATTTTACTTTTTTAACAAACATGTGAATAGCGAAGATAAAATCAGATAAAATGGTTCATTTTAAAAGTATTCGCATTGTATGTGTAGATAATAAAAAAATAAATAAAAGGGAGTTAAAATAATAAAAGAGATAACGAATAGATGATATGGAATATGCGATATATATATAACGTCAAAAATGATAAGGTGGGTTAAAAGACATCAGAGTCTATAAAATAGCCCGATGTCTTTCAAATAGTTAAATAATGCCTTCGAATCCACGGAACTGAAAAGTGTTTTCATATCCGGGACTCGGAAGTAGTTATCACGAATGTGTTTAAAATCGGAACATTCTATTAAAAAATGCTCCACTGTAAATGGAGTGTCACATGCGTGGCATGAAGGTATATCTTCTCGTTTTAAAAGGTACGAATGAGTAGGATATGTGTGCCCAGTGCGGAGCCGAGCGAGGACAACTTCCTCTCTACGATCTTTCCGACTGGGAATAGATGTTTTAAGTTTCGGTTGTATCTTAAAAAGTTTGTTGTTGGTCTCCAGAGACCAGCGTTTCTGCCATTCATTTTGAATGGCTGTACGAATAGTAGGTTTAAAATCTGTGTATGGTAGTTTGATATTTGTTTGTTCGAGATTCAATGCATTTTTTGCTTCCCTGTCAGCAAATTCGTTGCCTTTTATTCCGACATGGCTCGGAATCCATAGTAAAGTTATTTTAGACTTTTTTAATATACGAGATATTCGAAGAGCAAGGTTTTGTACGATTGTGTTTTTAGGATCTCGTAACTGTAAACTCTGTAGGACAGATAGAGAGTCTGAACAAATAATTGCCTTTTTAATGCGGTGTTCATCGATATGGTCGAGGGCCAAACCAATGGCGCATGCTTCAGCAGAAAAGATGGAGGCGCCGTCTGGTAGTCGGACTGAAGTGCAAGTATTGGCAGTACAGCAGGCTGCTGCCACTTTCTCACCTTCTTTGGAGCCATCGGTGTAAAGTTGTGTATGAGAAGGGTAATTCGAAATGCATTCCCGAAAGGAGGATTTGTGTTCTTCGGGCATAACACTTGATTTCCCTCGCTCATGTAATGTAAAGTTAAAATCGGGGGTTTGAATGGTCCACGGAGGAACATCAGATATGTTAAATTCAGCTATGTCCGTCAATTTTATGTTGAGTTCTTGCAGGAAATTCAAAATTCGGATACCAAATGTTGGCAGAAGTTTTTGGTTTTGCGTAAATATGTTTTGGTATTTGGGGTTGAATACTTGGTTGAAAGCAGGATTTTTAGGGTTTGATTTTAATTGAGTTGCAAATTGTAATGAAAGTTTTATTCTTCTGTCATAAAGGGATGGTTCATTTGCTTCCACGTACAGGCTTTTTACAGGTGTTGTTCGAAAAGCTCCCAGGGCAAGACGTAGCCCTTGGTTATGGATTGGATCTAGCATCTGAAGGTACGAACTGCGCGCTGACCCGTATACCATAGAACCATAATCCAGTTTTGTTCGAATAAGTGATCTGTATAGGCGCAAAAGCATTTCACGATCCGCTCCCCAATCAGTATGAGAAAGGACTCGTATAATGTTTAACGCCTTGGAACACTTATCCTTCAGATACTTTATATGTGGTATGAAAGAGAGTTTCGAATCAAAAATGAGGCCGAGAAATTTAGTCTGTTCAACAACAGGAATTCTAGTGCCATCGAGTGTTAGATTTGGGTCATTGTGTGCTTTTCGTTTTTGACAGAAATGCATGCACACAGTTTTGGATTTAGAGAATTTGAAGCCGTTTTCGTCTGCCCAATTTTGTAGTTTGTTTAAACTCTGTTGAAGTTGTCGTTCTATCGTGTGCATGTTCTTAGATCTGTAACAGATCAAGAAGTCATCCACAAATAACGACCCTTCTGTTGATTGACCAAGACATTTGACTATATCATT
>NW_018408332.1:322409-326192 GCF_002113885.1 Mizuhopecten yessoensis | reverse complement strand
GTGGTTGACGACATGATGATGAATTGTGGGAATGTGGTAGTTGTAGGGTGTTTTTCTGTGTTTTTTTCATTACCCATGTATGTTTATTAATTAGTTCACTGTCTGTGTCCCCGCCCGCCCCGGAGCCCAACAAGGGGACACTAATATCAGCGCGGATATCCAGCGCCAAAGTGTCAGGGATACACAAAGTAGTATACTCGTAAAAGTATACATAACGAGTATATATATTACCCGGAAGAGCATACTCTCGCGATTGACCCTAAGCCACCGCCTTCTTGGAAGTATGTAAACCAAGGGCTCGGCGTGACCAGCCGATTGGTGATAGAGGGCCCATACCACCTCTCGACTTCCCAGAGTCCGAAGCCAAAGTAGCATGTTGCAGAAAGTCGGATCATGTCTCCCTCCAATCCAGAGTTCATCAGTGATTCCGACCCCTGCTCAACCACCAGGATCTTCTTCCCCCAGGAATACGAGACGCAACCCACGGCAAACAGGTTGGCTCAAATTGGAGCTACTGTGAAAGCCTTCTGCTACGTTGACGCCCAGCGAGCGACAATCACACCCCCGAAATGATCACATACGCACTGAGCACCAATGTACCCAGCCTCGGGACGTGGACCCAGCTTTCTTGGAGACGAGGGAGTCAGGGGGCGAGGGAGTCGGGCATAAGGTTATTTCAAAACATGGTGTAAAACAGGAGATGGTGGAGCACAGTGCAACTGAATCTGGATATTCTTATGCATCCGGTTCCTCCTGCATGCATGAAATGTATCAGGAGCCGATACGAATGCGAAGTAGTAGTTTAGCTTTTAAGGACAAGTACCGGCACCAGTCCAGTTGTCCATCAAGTCCAACTGTTTACCAGGCCATGCCAGTGAGAAGCCAGAGGAACCTTGACAAGGGTAAGAACCGACATGACACCAGGCATTATGCATCAAGTCAGTGCTCCAGGTCATCAAGGTTAAGGTCACCGGAGGAAGTTCCTACTCATAGGAAACATACAGAGGCTCCTGGTACACATATGGTATCATCTAGGCATGGGCGAGACCACAAAAGGTCACAGTACAACACTGATGGCCGATATTTGGTATCGGACCGGACACGAGGGAAACATTGAGAGAAAATACAGGGGTGGTCATCTTAAATACAGAACCCCTTCAAGGTCACCCTCGCCCTTGGGGTCATTATATGACGAGGGACAGACATGGCCATAGACAGATGATGCGGATCTACCGAGCCTGCCAGTGTCTTTGGACGATTCCCCTTCATTGTCACCTTTCCGACTCTCCTACTAAGAAGAGGATAAAACAGTAGCCAGTGGACAGTCAGGACACAACATCACCCTCCACTACCAGTGTATCTGCCCCTAGTGCGATGTCCAATCTCTTTGGCGATGTCTACATAACCTAGTGCGATGCCGTCTCTTTGGCGATGTCTACATTACCAAGGTAGTAGGACCCAAATCAACTGAGGAATTGTGTGAACAGGAGGTCATAAGTTACCAAAAGGAACCACCAATAAATGCTACTGACAATCCCTTAAAATGGTGGGACAAGCACTGTGAAATGTATCCTATGTTGGCTTTGCTTGCTAAACAGTATTGCTCAGAGGTCCGCATTGAGACCTGACTATGTGGACAAGCTGATCTTTCTAAAGAATTACTGGAAACTATGTTGAACAATAAACAATACTAGTACTGAACTAGAGGCGACAAAGGTCCATAGAAGTGCCATTCTAGTGATTCTAAGATGGACAAATAACAAGAGGTCCAATGGGCCTGCATCGCTCACCTGGTATAAATCACACACTTGTAACTTTAAAAGTGATCTAAAATAAAGCTACAGGCAAAATATCAGTATTTATGATTAAAATTCATTCAAAAGACCCTGTTAATTTTTTTAAAACATTTCCCCCCTGTGATTGAAAGTCGAACAAATTTTATAGCCTTTCATCTCAGGATGCAATTTGTAAAGTATCAACATCCTGGGACCCTAGTTATTCAGAAGAGGTCGTTTAAAGATTTTAAACAAATTTGACCCCTGTGACCTTGAATATAAGTCGAAGGCATTCACTTTAACAAACATAGTAGTCCTTGATCCCAGCATGCTACTGACTAAATATCAACATCCTGAGCCTTTTGGTTATTCAGAACAAATTGTTTAAATATTTTGAACATATTTGCTCCTTGTGACCATGAATATCAATTAAGGTCATACATTTAAACAAACTTGGTAGCCCTTGATCCTAGTATGCTACTGACTAAATATCATCACCCTGGGTATTTTGGTTATTGAGAAGAAGTTGTTTAAAGTTTTAAACATATTTGACCCCTGTGACCTTGCATATGGGTGAAGGTCATTCATTTGATCAAACATTTTAGCCCTTCATCTCAGCATGCTATACGCCAAATATCATCACCCTGGGCATTTTGGTTATTGAGAAGTTGTTTAAAGTTTTTAACGTATTTGACCCCTGTGACCTTGAATATGGGTGAAGGTCATTCATTTGAACAAACTTTGTAGCCCTTCATCTCAGCATGCTACTGGCCTAATATCACTACCCTGGGCATTTTGGTAATTGAGAAGAAGTTGTTTAAAGGTTTTTAAAGACAATTGACCCGTGTGACCTTGAATATGGGTTAAGGTCATTAATTTGAACAAACTTGGTAGCCCTTAACCCAAGCATGCTACTGGCCAATTATCATCTCCTTGGGCAGTTTGGTTATCGAGAAGAAGATGTTTAAAGTTTTTAACATATTTGACCCCTGTGACCTTGAAAATGGGCGAAGGTCATTAATTTTAACAAACTTTGTAGCCCTTCATTCCAGTTTGCTTCTGGCCAAATATCGACACCCTAGGCCTTTCGGTTATTAAGAAGAAGTCGTTTAAAGTAAAATATTGACACCAGACGACGGACGGACGGACGGACGCCGGGCCATGGCATAAGATCACTTGGCACTTCGTGCCAGGTGAGCTAAAAACTAAAAAGCGAGTTTAAGTTTCAATCATTTGTGGATTTTTNGTGTGACCTTGAATATGGGTTAAGGTCATTAATTTGAACAAACTTGGTAGCCCTTAACCCAAGCATGCTACTGGCCAATTATCATCTCCTTGGGCAGTTTGGTTATCGAGAAGAAGATGTTTAAAGTTTTTAACATATTTGACCCCTGTGACCTTGAAAATGGGCGAAGGTCATTAATTTTAACAAACTTTGTAGCCCTTCATTCCAGTTTGCTTCTGGCCAAATATCGACACCCTAGGCCTTTCGGTTATTAAGAAGAAGTCGTTTAAAGTAAAATATTGACACCAGACGACGGACGGACGGACGGACGCCGGGCCATGGCATAAGATCACTTGGCACTTCGTGCCAGGTGAGCTAAAAACTAAAAAGCGAGTTTAAGTTTCAATCATTTGTGGATTTTTATTATTTTTACATCTGTATTTATCAATTATAAACACAATGAAACCAGACAAATAGAAACATTATATAAACAAGGCAGTAAGTTGTTTTAGAGAAACCCTAGGTAGCATTGATTTACATTTGAAATTCGTGATTTAAAACATAGTTAACATACACTACGGCTAAATGTTATCTACCCAATAATATTGCAATACTATCGCAATAAAATGTGCAATAACAAGAGGCCCAATGGGCCTGCATCGCTCACCTGGTATAAAACTCACACTTGTAACCGTAAAAGTGATCTAAAATAAAGCTACAGGCAAAATATCAGTATTTATGATTAAAATTCGTTCAAAAGACCCTGTTATTTTTTTTTTAAAC
>NW_018408332.1:317520-321236 GCF_002113885.1 Mizuhopecten yessoensis | reverse complement strand
TTTGGTTATTGAGAAGAAGTTGTTTAAAGTTTTTAACATATTTGACCCCTATGACCTTGAAAATACATGAAGATCATTTATTTGAACAAACTTGGTAGCCCTTCATCCCAGTTTGCTTCTGGCCAAATATAATCACCCTAGGCCTTTCGGTTATTAAGAAGAAGTCGTTTAAAGTAAAATATTGACGCCGGACGACGGACAGACAGACGGACGGACGACGGATGCCGCACCACGGCATAAGCTCACTTGGCACTTCGTGCCAGCTGAGCTAATAATATTGCAATTGTGAAATTGGTCGCAATAATCACCCCTAATAGACAATAGTCCTTCTAGGATGGGACATAGCTCTTATAGAGCTAAATCTCGTCACGGCCAGTCGAGTCGGCATTACAGCTCTGATTCGAATTCACAGAGTCCTTTTAGAGGCTACAGCAACAGAAAGGATAGGTAGCATTCCAGACGTCGACATGAACAACGTCGTCATGATCGTGAGGCGAGAGAGAGGTCAAGGTTTTACTTTGATTCCTCTCCTACCTCCAGTGACTACTCAGGTCCTGGACTACCATGGATATTCATCCAAAAGGGGAAATCCTATAAAATACCCAAAAATTTGAAGTTCGATGGTAAAACTAATTGGCTGTCATGCAAGCAGAAGTGTGACAGCTACAGACATGTCTTCGAATGGTCAGACAGCCAGTGTCGGGATTATCTTGGATGGGCATTAGAAGGAAATGCTATTGACTACTTCACCCTGGTCACAAAGATGGGAAGCTGCCATTCTTTCCGGGAAATCATGCGTAAGCTGGAGACTCGTTTTGGCGCCTAAGAATAAACATAGACGACCATGAGACGAGCTCCTAAGATGAATGGGCAGATAGAGTCATGACTCTAGCCACTCCAGCTTTCCGCCACCTACAGGAAAAATATGGCTGTACTGAAGCTATCGCTACGTACTGTCAAGTAGCCACAGACAAGGAAGCAGGTTAACATGCCTGTCTGTGCCATCCAAGATCAATGGAGGAGGATAGGATGAAGGCCCTACTTCTCGCAATGTGTGATTTGGCTAAGGGGAAGACCACCAAGAGGGGATCACAGCAGTACCATCTCGATTCATGGCTCGAGTCTTGTGCGGAGACCCTGAACGTCTGTCAGCTGCAGTCGCACTACTGGATTGCTACTAACGTCTATCGTATCGGTAGGCGCAACAGACCAGGACCTATTGCCGCGGAGTCCAGGGCTATGTATCATGATATACGGTTGTCTACGGATCCCAGCTTGGCACGGAGGGTGGAGGAGGTTTCGTCACGGAGCCCTAAGGTGGTGAGAATGGAAGATGACGCACTAGATCTGGGAGCTGACCCAATTCACATTGATCTTGGGAACCCGGAACTGGTACCCCAGACATCGACATCGCCGGAAACAGTACCCCAGAAGTTGCCATCACCACTTCCCAAAAGGAAGCCAGCTTCCCGACATGTGGAGCAGACTGCTGTTTGGCTCATCCGGAGGCCAGTGGGACATATCGGGAGACATTCGGGAATTGGTGGAGATGCAGCATTTGTTGACAACGGAGGGAGGTGTCGGCATCACTGACTGTCAGACGGTGGCTATGAGGGCATTAAGTACTCAGTTTCCAATTCCGGAGGAGGTGGCCAGGCCCCGTTCATTTGACTCTCATTTCAACCTCGACCGGACACTGCTACCTTCCAGTCTTTACTCGCACTCAGTCCAATGGAACCAGGAAAGGAGATTGAGGTTGTTGGAACCTGTGCCTGTTACTGTGACCCCATTACCTATTCAACTAAGGAGCATCTGGCTACATTACCAGAGGACATGGAGGTCACAGTGGGGGTACATTCGAAGCACCAGTACTCGCATGTTCAGTTCAACCGCGTTGTGCAGGAGCTGCGTCAACTTATCCAGTTGCCTCGTGTCGGAGCAGTCGGCGAGATTGGGTTGGACCATTCCGTCCCTTGGGAGCAGTGGGCTGAGCAGTCAGTTATGCTGGAGAAGATTCTGCCACTTGTGGAACCCAGGCATGTCTTGGTACTACACTGTAGAGGAATCACCGGAGACAGTGGAGCGGAAGCCCATCTACTTCTGCTCTATTATGTTAAGGTTGTGCGTCCTGACCAGAGGATACATCTCCATTGTTTCAGTGGAGATTCCTACGTGCGTGACCAGTGCCTTCTCACAGCTGTACTTTGGATTCACTAGTATGGCTGCTAAGTTCAACAACCAGCAGTCCCAAGCCGTGAGGGGAATCAACCCTGAGAGAGTACTGTTAGAGACGGACGCTCCATATTTTGCCAGATCTGGAACCAGGTGCTCTGCACCCAAACCAACTGTTACGGACAGCGTCGTCTCTAGCACGTTACTTCAAGATGAACCCGGAATCACTGCTGGCTACATCTGTTCAAAACGCCCGACGACTGCATCTACGCTTGTAGGTTATATTATAACATCTATGGTCAGGGGTACCTGGTCTTTTAGGCCAGGTTCGTGCGTATAGTGCTACCCTTCACCTATATTCCAGAAGACTTAAAGAGGCTGTGCCCTAGCTTCGTGTTTTAGGGAGCAACAACCAGTAATAGAACATCCGGTACAGTGCGTGTAATGGACGCACTTCTAACTCGTGTAAATAATTATACTAGTATGTAGTTTTGGACTATTCTACTTATGGTTTGATGGCTGTTTTAGTTCCTGTAAAGTTCACTTGAAATATTTTAATTGACATAGTTATGTGTCAATCCCTTTTCTAGACAGAAACACTAAAAACTTTACGAGCCTTGCGCGGGGCCGGCCATTTTGTACCTTTATATTTATCATACGATCTTATCGTGAAATATTGTTTCATCCCATACATCCATTATGTGAAAGTCAGAAGAAATATACCAAAAACCAACGGAATAGCTGGTCATACCCATCAGACTTTCTAAATGACGAGTCTAACACAAGTAAACCTGAAGCCATCTATGCAGGTGTTCAACAAGGTTCAGTTCTTGGTCTTTTCTTTTTCTTCTTTTATTACATAACCCATGAGATAAGTACAAATATAAAGCTGTTTGCTGACGATACCTCACTTTTTGTAATTGTTGAAGACGACATGATCGCTCCTTGTATTGCACTGAATGAAGATCTAGATTTTGTTAACGAATGGGCAAACAAGAGGAAAATTAAATTCAATCCCAATAAAACCATAGGACTAACAGTGTCTAGAAGGAATAGAAAGCACTCCCCTCTTTTCTTAAATAATGAATTATTACCTGACGAAATCAATCAAACATTTAGGGTTACTTTTTAATTCTAAAGGTACATGGGAGGATCATATTCATGATCTTTTTAATAAATCTTGTATAAGCAGGGTTCGAAATTTACTCTTAGTTACAGGCAATTTGCGTCAGGATTTTGAGATTTGCGTTTTGATATGGGTTCCAAAACGAAAATACTTGCGTCTGGTATTTTACTGCAGCATGTGTGTATAAATTGTGTCAATATTTCCGGATCATCGATCTATTTGTAACAAGTGCCGGTCTATGGTCAGGACCCGTCGATGTGCCGATCAAAACATAATCTGTAAGTTGTACACATGTGTGCGTGTCTAAATATAGCACAAGTACTAAGTCTCGTTTAGTCTCGGCAATAACGAGAGTGTCGTTCGGAACATATATATGTGCAGACAGCGTCAAATGTCAAAGCTCAAACGATGATTACGG
>NW_018408332.1:306548-316501 GCF_002113885.1 Mizuhopecten yessoensis | reverse complement strand
CAGGGTTCGAAATTTACTCTTATTTACACGCAATTTGCGTCAGGATTTTGAGATTTGCGTTTTGATATGGGTTCCAAAACGAAAATACTTGCGTCTGGTATTTTACTGCAGCATGTGTGTATAAATTGTGTCAATATTTCCGGATCATCGATCTATTTGTAACAAGTGCCGGTCTATGGTCAGGACCCGTCGATGTGCCGATCAAAACATAATCTGTAAGTTGTACACATGTGTGCGTGTCTAAATATAGCACAAGTACTAAGTCTCGTTTAGTCTCGGCAATAACGAGAGTGTCGTTCGGAACATATATATGTGCAGACAGCGTTAAATGTCAAAGCTCAAACGATGATTACGGGGTTTTATAAAAGAAAATTGGAACCCGACGGCACTGAAGACACTAAAAAAGTGCATACACTAACAGAACCACCGGCGAAGACTGAAGCTCAGCCTCTCGTACAAATAAAAACCGTACAGAAATGGCAGCGTGACCTACATGACATAGGCTACATTGCCGACAAGGATAACAACACTGTCAAAATATGGTGTGAGGTGTGCCGGGATTTTCCCAAACAGTCGGACAAAACCTCATCGGTATGTGAATATAATAGTCTGAAATTGTATGTTTGTAGTTTAAAGTTCAAATAAACGCAACATTCCATTCATGATTTTGTTAATATTTAGAACTATATAAATTTGAAGCAAGTACGATTTCGTGAGGATATTAAAACGAAATCTGCACAATCTTGCTTTAAAATCAGGGGAGTCCCGCTATCTCGGTACTGACTGTGCTTTTAAAAACATTTTTTATGGAATACGCTCCCAATATACCTACATTTAATTGTATTGCTCGACCAGAAACAAATTATAAAAAACATTCCCAAACGGTTTAAATAATTGATGGGCAGAGGTACTTATATACGTTACCGGGGATGTGGTGTTTTTTCCCCTTCAATTTATATATTTGTTGATTTATGTAAATTACAATTAAATTACAGTTTGTTACAATTTATTATAATTGAGCAATAAAGTTGAAATGAGTTAAATAATTGAATTTGATTAATAAAATTGTGAAAATTTGGGTTGTCACTGATGACTGAATATTTTTAGTAAATTGTAATAAATACTATAACAAACAAAATGTGTTAATGTATTATATAAAATAATAGATATAAAGTTTAAGAGGAGTATAATATTTAATTTAAAAACCTAAGTGATCGTCATGCACATCATGAATTATGTGGAGGACAATACAAACAGAGGGGAAGATAAGGCCAAGGGTATCATTGCAAAATTGCTACAGTACAAGTTTGTATGGTATATGTACTTCATCAAGGATGTACTCTCGGAAATTACCAGAATCAGTCTGTTATTTCAGCGTGAGGACATTAACGTTACAAGTGCAGTCACGAAAGTGCGAAGTGCCCAACTGTCTCTTAGAGATATGATCGACAACCCTGGTCCAACTCTACGTGAATTTGACCAGGATGTGGTTGGAGACCAACACATGGACTATTTTAATAATCAAGTAGATAATATATCCCTGATCTTTAAACAGTGCAATCCTAGGAATTTTAATACCAATATTTTGTCAAATAAGGCATAAAGCAAGTGACTTAAACTTTGATAAATTTACTAATCACCTTAAATATATAATGTAGTAGGATTTATTAGTCTGAAATTACTTGCATCAGGAGATAATGAGCTATCACCAGAAACTAATAAATATATAATATCTAAAGTTGAGAAATTTATTGATTTAACTAATAGATTCACCTAACTCGAATTTGATAGTATATTTTTATCTAATACTTCCCGTTATATCAATCTGAATGTGTGTATGTGTGTGGGTGTGTGTGGGTGTGTGCGGGTGTTTAGAAGTATGTATGTTGCCAGTGACGCAGTACTTGTACTTGTACCATAACTAAACACATGAACTAGTCCTCCACGCCACTGGTAGAAGTGTTAGCCTTGTTATTAGTGTGTGTAGTTTAAACATTCAGCCATATCATTTATTCAAACATATATACATTATTTCCATATAAATGTCCATCTATTTCAATACGCAATTAATTATCGATAAATTTGTAAATATATCTATTATTCTTTGTAAATGTATATATGTTGTACCGTTTCAGGAGAAGACTAATATAGGCACTGCCTGTTGTCTATACAATAAAATTTGTTGAAACCAAATAGAACATGTTGTGAAAACACAGGCTTATATTTTGTGGGAACTTTGACTAAGGGTCAGAATATTCTCCAGTTCAGGATCTCCCAGAACAAAGGACTTCCATTATAAGTTTGGGAGGAATGTTGTGTCGACGGTGTTTACATTACGTCATCCGTCCCACGTCAAGTAAGGCGCAACAGACCCTGTGATGTTTGGGTGAATATACCTGTACCCCAATTCCAGACTGTACGGACGGCTTATTGTGCTCTGCATATTGTAGACATTGTAACCCATTATTCCTACAGTGTGCTCTACTTATAGTAGTGACAGTTTCTCGGTGACCTCGCATATTGATTGGTACCGTGCCAGATACTAAATTTAACTAGTAGTACTAGCGTTGAGCTATATCACTCTTGCCTGACCAGTCCTGCGTCATCGAGATATAGTCGTCAACCACGTGGCGGCTTGCAAGACCAAGACGGAAGGTAATTATAACTTCATTTCTGAGAAATAGCGCTAACAAGAATTGTTTAAGGACGGACCACGGGGGATTTGAATAGCCCACTATCTGATGATGGTGGGCTAAAATGTCACCACTAATGTTGCACGATCGTTTGTTTTGTTTAACGTCCTATTAACAGCTAAGGTCATTTAAGGACGGCCTTCCCTGTGTGCAAGATGCATGCGTGTAGTGTATGTGTGTGTATTTTGGGAGGCTGCGATATGTTCGTGTTTGTCTCCTTGTGATAGCGCGGAATTGATGTCGACTTTATAGTGCTACCTCACTGAAAAATACTGCCGAAGACACCCAGCAGGACGCCCCACCCGGTCACATTATAACGACAACGGGCGAACCAGTCGTCCCACTCCTAATTTGCTGAGCGTTAAGCAGGAGTAGAAACTACCATTTTTAAAGACTTGGTATGTCCCGGCCAGGTGACAGAACCCAAAGCCTTCCTCACAGGGGCGAACGCTCAACAAATGGCCAAAAGTGAGGCATTGTCAAGGGAGACATTAGGAAGAAGAAAGTTATTTAGAAAGGAAAGAAAGATAAGGTCCCAAATTTAGCCGCCTCTTACGATCATGCAATTGGGGACAGCAGGTACAATTCTTACTCCCTACCTGCAGGAAACATGTGCAGGAGTTATCAACATTATGAATGGTATTCAGGGTCGAAATGACATTTCACAATTTGAACAAATTCGACCAAATTAGTAATATAAACAAAATTATTTCGGTTGAAACTGTGGACTTGTGTTATATCAAAAAGAAATATGGATATCGCCTTTCAGTGGAAAATTGTAAGATAATGCTATTAATGTCCGTATTAATGCGTGAAGATAGTAGACGAATCGTCTCATTATTGCTAACCCCGCTCAGTTTCGGGTCGTTTCGCCCTACATCAATCGCACTGGGTCGTTCAAGGTTCCGTTAGTCTCCTAGTTTTTTCTTTGATATTAGACACCCTTTTCATAGTCATAGTGACCTATTCTTAATACGAATTAAATTCTTCAGGCAACTGATATTTTTATTGGGGCGAAACGACCCCTTGTGCTAACGGGTTTAGGCCGAAACGACCCACATCCGTCGTTATGTAATCATGCATTCCGTAGTTGGGCACAGGATGATATTAGGATACAGGATTTCTTAAAACGATTTCTGACAACACTAGACAATCTCAACAAATACATAGTATAATAGTAGTATTACAACAGGAAACCGTTAAAAAATTGTAACATTGGGACACTATCGAGAACCAAAATCACCAATCGAGGCATTAGATTCTACAACAACTCGACTTATCTGTGTCTAAAATATTTGAATCGCCGAAGTATAAGAACTGTAAAATATTTCTAGGAGGAGAATTCAACCTAGTTGACATCTGTAACGAAAGTTACCTACCCACTCGGTTCGACGGCTGCTTTCGCTTGCAGGTTCCATGGATTGTGTAAACAAAGTATCATGTATGAAGCAGACATCGATGACAAAACAACGCCCCAACACCTTGGTGCGTTACACATCAACCTGATCATGGGTGGTAGCACACAGCGAGCTAGAGATCAGTCACACTGCGATAAACTAGTATCGATACAGTACTGAACTGCTATGGGCTGGATCAAGAACACATTACCAACGTGTCAAGATAGGACCATGGACTTGTTTATGTAGCAGGAGCAAGTCCTGGCTTTGTTTACCCAGGTTCATTGAGCCTGGGGTTCCAGGGTTTCCATTACAAACAACTCACATAGTGTATAACATTTAATAGATTTATTACATAGAGCATATAACATACATACACAGACGACACAAGCTATTCAACCCCTACCCGGCTACTACTGGGACATGTACNAACATCACATCCAAGCTATGTAGAGAAGTATGGTAAAAACCGACTATGTGTGGTGCGACGCTCACCCTGAGTGCTGGTTCACTCTTCAGGATGGTTTCCCAAGGAACTCCAGGTCAGCTCCGGGTCCTTGGAGTTAGCTGGGTGTTTTTCACGTGCTGTTCATTCAATCGTACAAACTCCACAACCACACATTACACAAAGTAGAAACAAGCAAATACTTAGGACTAACACTACAAAACAACCTACGATGGGACAAACACATAAACAATATCACAGCCAATGCCAATAGGTCCCTAGGTTTTCTTAAACGCAACCTAAAAATAAACTCACCACATATAAAAGAACATGCATACAAAGCACTAGTTAGGCCCAAACTTAAAAACTGCTCTTCCATTTGGGATCCACACAACACAAACCAAATTAAACAAATAGAAAAAACACAACGAAGAGCAGCACGCTACGTACAAAACAGATACCACAACACTATTCCGTAACAGACATGATCCACACACTTCAATGGCCAACACTACAAACACGACGCTTATACACTAGAATTATCCTTTTTTACAAAATTATACACAGAATCGTAGCTTTAAACCCAGCACATATACTCACACCTGTAGACCCCTGCACCAGACAGGTACACCCGTACGCATACAAATACATATCTGCTACAAAGGACACCTACAAATACTCATTCTTCCCACACACAGTAACACAATGGAATCTCCTCCCCTTAGAAGCAGTCCAATGCACAACACTAGAGGAATTCAAGGCACACTTACCCTACACAGCCCTTGAAGCCCTCATCACACACTAGTACATACACCAGATTTTAACTTTTTATCTATACCTTGCACAAAAAAATCTCAAAAAAAAAAAATAACCCCCCCACCCCTAATCACTATAAATACCCCCTTCACGCCTTTACAATAGGACCCCCGATGGCATAATCATCAAACTGATGGAGCCCTCGTATATAAAGAAGAAGAAGAAGTTCATGAATAAGAGGCCAGGGAATCCTGGGTAATCCCGGTCAAGGGGAGCGTCCGGGTCACTTGGACGCTTGTGAAAAGAGCCAATTTCACCACAGAAGGTTTATACTTGTCCACCGACTAAATGAGCGATAACGACATACTTGTCATCCGAACATCACTTAAACCAATAAAGTCTATCAAAATCACTCGAACAGTCTACAACTATAAAAAGGCCAACATGTCAGACCTATGTGATGCATACATTCATGGCAGAAGATAGAGCTAAATCAACAGTGGAAGAAATTGGAACTACTTTATAATAAGGATGCAGTTTTCAAAGAGATGAACACGTGGACTCCCAAAAAGACAGTAAAGAAAAGACCATATGTACCATGGATGACAAGGGAGGTAAAGCGAATGAAACACAAGATACAGCAGATGTACAAACAAGCTTTAAAACATAGAGAAAACAGTCGGCAGCATTTAAGGTCTACAGGAAATCAGTACCAAATATGATTCATTCATCATACCATAACTATCTGAACACAACTGGACTCCGTAGAAACCACAACATCTAAAAACTTCTGGAAGTACATCAGAGCCGGGAAACAAGATACTGCAGGAATTGGAACATTGAAAGGGAACAGGAAGATCGCAGAAACACCTTTGGAAAAAGCGAACATATTAAACGAGTAGTTTACGTCCGTATTTTCCGAGGAGGATACCAACAACATTGCGGAAAAGGGACCATCACCGTGAACAACATCATCATCTCAGACTCGGGAGTTATAAAGAGCATTCGGCAAGGGGACCAGATAAGATACCTATCACATTGTTGAAACATACAGCCGACATCATCGCACCAGTACTATCATTCATATTTCAACAATCGCTAGACCGAGGAGAGATACCAACAGACTGGAAGAATGCGAACATTGTACCGATATATAAGAAAGGAGACAGAACAGCACCAGCATTTTGTAGACCAGTATCACAAGATGTCTTAAAATCTTCAAACAACTTCTTCTCAATAACCAAAATGCCCAGGGTACTGCTATTGGGTCTGCAGCATGCTGGGATGAAGGGCTACCAAGTTTGTTCAAATGAATGTCCTTGACCCACTTTCAAGGTCACAGGGGTCAAATGTCGTAAAATATTCAAACAACTTCTTCTCAATAACCAAAAAGGCCAGGGTACTGAAATTAGGCCTGTAGCATGCTGGGATGAAGGACTACCAAGTGGGGTCAAATGAAGGACCGTGACCAACTTTCAAGGTCACAGGGTCAAATGTCGTAAAATCTTCAAGCGACTTCTTTTCAATAAGCAAAAGGGCCAGGGTGCTGAAATTGGGCCTGTAGCATGCTGGGATGAAGGACTACCATGTTAGTTAAAATGATTGACCTTGATCCACTTTCAACCTAATGTCCTTGTTCAACAATCAAGTTCAGAGGCGTCATATGTTTAAATCTTTTAATAGGTTCTTATGAAATCTTAAGATTACAAGTGTTAGATTAATAACAGGTGAGCGATGCAGGCCCATTGGGCCACTTGTTTTGCATTTGCCAATCTCCTTTCCGCCATCTGTCATCTCCTTTCCATCTATTACAATGTCTGTCATCTCAATTTGTTTTTGTCGACCTTGTTGGCACTTATTACCTATCCTGTGTTGATGGGCTGTTAAGCATTAATAATAATGATAATATAATGGACACCCAAAGCAAATCCGAATTATGCAAGGTGTTCACTCATTAATCGCCTCCTACGATACAATGTATAACACCAAACAAACATAGAATGTCCGGTATTGGACTAGATTTCCTCTCGGAAAACATAATTTGTAGGAAATAAATGGGAAACAAATATAGTCAAAGATAGGCAAATTTTCTGTTCTGTAAGCAGTCGAGCTCTTGTTTTTATTTATCTGTTTGAACATTCATCTGTTCTTAATGCTTGGTAGTTGGAAGTTTCTTCCATGTGTAAAAAAAAAGTTTAATTAATAAGATCTGTTCAGTACTTTATGAGAATTAGCGATAAGACTTTTATCATGAAATCAATGATAGCCTTCGAGCATTCTAAAAAATAATGATAAAATTTGTTGGCGGACGGATGGTTCATATAATAACGTTTCCTTTTTTTGCAGCGATTCCCCCGATAATGGCATGTCACTGTTTTAGTCATAGTCAAGTCATATATAGTGAATACTGCAGATACAATACAACGCAGGAATTTGATAGTTTAACTCATAGAAATAATTTGCTATTCTCAATTTCTGTCTCACAATTTGTTATGTATAGGGCATTAGGGCCAAATATAAGAGCTCTGTGGTCTGGACAATGTAAACAAAAACGAAAAGATAAACGGGGAGAAAGGGGGCTAGACAAGCGTTTTTCGAATATCAATAAAATACTTTGGCGTTCTTTCTCTTCATAGCCGCCCTGCCAACAAGATACATCGTAATTTTGTCCTGAAGAGTTTTTCTGCATTTCGATACAGCTTCTTCATGTTTTAATAACATGGTGTTTTCCTGTTCTATTTGATGATGAAGAGACGGTGTTTCTGCTGTAAGCAAGTCCAGGTCTTGTTTCAGTTTGTTTCGTCAACTGTTGTGAAAGTTTTTCAAAGTTGGTGGTGTTTTCTTTTAAATAGTTAAAAGTCGCAAATTTGTACAGGATGAACATTCTCATATTCATCTATAAAGTTTGTAATGTATTGAGCTTTTGATGTGTTATTTCACTCAGCTCACACAAAGGATGGCCTTTATGATCATAAGATGGCCATGGTGGGCGGGGGGGTTGCTAAGGCCAAGATCTTGCAACCGTAGCTATACAGCGAATCCAAGATGGCGGCCTTAGCAACACCTTAAACCTACACACACACACACACACACCTAGTCATCATTTCAACATAGTGTTAGTATTGCCTGTGATGTCATCAATTTCGTGTTATTGACGAAATTAACTCCCCTGTTTCAGCCTTTTGCTTCTGATTTCAGGTATTATCGGGTAGTATAAATCTACAAATATGTCCCCGCTTTATCTGCCTAATTACCGAAAAACTTTAACCGACCAAGAAAAAAAAACGTTTTTACCCCAAAAAATCGAAAACAGATCGCAAACGGTCTCGGCGAGCTGTTCAAAAAATATGGAACAAATGGCAAATGCACCCTACCACTACCTTTCAGTGAGTTAAGACGGACGGAATCGGGGTAAAACAGTATGTCTGCGAGTAAGACGGAATGTGTGTTTCAGTCCTGCAACGTTGTAACAAATTGATATAATTATGTACATACCCTCATCAACTGGAATTTCTTCAATAGATTTCCCACTGTTTCTGGCCACATCTCCACTGTCGAATGCTGTTAGTAACCTGCCGATTCTTGCAACCTGCAAAGTTTCCTGTGGTAACCTGTAGAACGACCTATGGATTTCAATGTCAAGTCCCATAAATTGTCAGGTGCAAAACCGGACTTGCGATTGTGACATGCTTGCGAAGCTGGGTGCTGGTAAGGTTTTCAGGCACCGACACTTTGGCTTCCCTACCAAAATGTCTCCGGCTGTCTGCACTTCCGATTGGATTCAGAGAGTCAAATGAATACCTTGGAAAAACGTACTTGTTATCTGGATGCACGCCAGCTGCATCTCTTTATTTCATAAGACACTCTATGCTCTTCTGTAGGGTGGCACTTAACAAAACTGGGACAACACGTCCCCTTTTTCCACGGATTTCTATTCTTTCGAAGGTCGAACAAAGTGCTTTTTCCATCGGACTTAATGATTCCTCAATAGACAAATCCCTTATTTCTGTCTTTCCTGTTAATCTTTCACGGTGATCCTTTCTGCCTCGTCCCCTCTCCTCCTGTTGAACATCTATTCAAATCTACATTGCAAAGCACAACAGTTTCGAGATCACGGACAAGCAAATAAAACTATTGCTTGGAAATTTTAGTCCACCGCGGTCCTCTTCCTTGTCCAAATTTTAGGTCACCTGAGACAAAGTCTCAAGTGACCTATTGCGATCGCCTTTTGTCCGTCGTCGTCCGTCGTGCGTCCGTAAACAATTTACATTTTCGACTTCTTCTCCAAAACCCCTTAACCAATTTCAATGAAATTTTGCAGGGACCTTCCATGGACAAAGGTCAACAAAAATAGTTGCCGGTTTAGTCCTAAGCCCCCAGGGGCCTGAGGGGCGGGGCCAAAAAGGGTCAAATTGACTAAAATTTCAAAAATCTTCTCCAAAAAAAACCCTGAACCAATTTCAATGAAATTTTGCAGGAACCTTCCATGGACAAAGGTCAACAAAAGTAATTGCCGGTTTAGTCCTAAGCCACCAGGGGCCTGAGGGGCGGGGCCAACAAGGGTTGAATTGACTAAAATTTCAAAAATCTTCTTCTCCAAAACCCCTGAACCAATTTCAATGAAATTTTGCAGGGACCTTCCATGGACAAAGGTCAACAAAA
>NW_018408332.1:293088-305360 GCF_002113885.1 Mizuhopecten yessoensis | reverse complement strand
AAATTTATTATGGTTTATAATGGCAAATGATACTTTGAATATTACATGTTAATAACTTGATTGGAATTATAACCTTGAATTGACAGTTTGATACTTTGAAAATTTTGAGCCAGCCCTACCCCCAAGGGCTGTAGGGTGGGGCTCAAAGGAGTCGGTGTGCTAAAATTTCTTCATTTTCCTTGTTAAGAATCAGAGGTGCTAGTTTCAAATCCTTTTTAGTCTGAAATTTGTATGCTAGATATTGAGTAAGGTGGTTTTATTGTTTTTTGTCACTTTGAACAATATTTCTGTTCATGTTAAAAACAAAACCAACTCTCTGTATAAATATATCAGGTGACCGTTAAGGCCCATGGGCCTCTTGTTAAATTTATCCAAGAAAGTGCACCTGTCAGTCTTGCACTCTAGCTTGTCAACACACAATAACTTAGTATCTTTACATATAGATTTTATTTTAAAATAGCGTTTGCGCAGTGCTCTAATAATGTTCCCAGAAATATAAAATAAAATGAATTGATCGGAATCTGGAAATTCATATTGCTGATTTACAGATATCTTTATAGTACCCTACTTGTAATGTAAATAATTGTTCCTAAATAAGTCCTAAAAGTAACTGCAAAACTAAGTTTTTTATATCACAATACCTGTCTTCACACTCTTAGCTGGTAAATAAATCCTGCAACTGTTTTTCAATATTAACACAAACTCGAACACAGTGTAACTTAATAAAAAATGACTCGCGGTCTTCAGCTAAACACAAATTAATATCAACTGTGAACAAGGAGGCAATTTAGTCTTGGAAATAAGATTTTATACTGGAGTTACTCTTCACAAAATTTGCAATTTCAACAACTGAAGGTGCAAATAAATAATTGAAAAAGTTCTGCATGTTGTGGATCGTGTTTTGAACAGTACTGAATGTGATTTTCTAATATGTCATTTCTGGTAAACCCTTGAAGACAATAATGGCAGAAGTAAGTCTTATTCTGTGACGTTTTTGTTCTAAATAAAAAAACACTTGCTCTTCGAATATCTCGTATATTAAAAAAGTCTAAAATAACTTTACTATGGATTCCGAGCCATGTCGGAATAAAAGGCAACAAATTTGCTGACAGGGAAGCAAAAAATGCATTGAATCTCGAACAAACAAATATCAAACTACCATACACAGATTTTAAACCTACTATTCGTACAGCCATTCAAAATGAATGGCAGAAACGCTGGTCTCTGGAGACCAACAACAAACTTTTTAAGATACAACCGAAACTTAAAACATCTATTCCCAGTCGGAAAGATCGTAGAGAGGAAGTTGTCCTCGCTCGGCTCCGCACTGGGCACACATATCCTACTCATTCGTACCTTTTAAAACGAGAAGATATACCTTCATGCCACGCATGTGACACTCCATTTACAGTGGAGCATTTTTTAATAGAATGTTCCGATTTTAAACACATTCGTGATAACTACTTCCGAGTCCCGGATATGAAAACACTTTTCAGTTCCGTGGATTCGAAGGCATTATTTAACTATTTGAAAGACATCGGTCTATTTTATAGACTCTGATGTCTTTTAACCCACCTTATCCTTTTTGACGTTATATATATATCGCATATTCCATATCATCTATTCGTTATCTCTTTTATTATTTTAACCCCCTTTTATTATTTTTAATTATCTACACATACAATGCGAATACTTTTAAAATGAACCATTTTATCTGATTTTATCTTCGCTATTCACATGTTTGTTAAAAAAGTAAAGTGAATAAATAAATCACCATGGCCCTAAATGACCNACACCGGTGACACAAACCGGGTTGTTGCACTATCTAAAGTGCTCTGTCGTCCGGGTTGCTGACTGCCTCTGTACTGGTCAGGTGTCCGTTCTAGCGTCGAGAATATGGGGCGTGTCTGCCCCTCCCTCCCATGCTTGACTTAGCTTTGCCGGATTTCAGCTTTCTGTTGGCCTTGGATGCTCCATTCTTTTTTTCGTCATCTGAGTCCGATGTGATAGGGTTTGCTACATACTCATCGAGGGCCTTCACACGGCTTCGGAGGTGTCCACTAATTTCACCAGCTTCTGCCGATACTCGATTAAGGAAATATCTTCTGTAATCTTCGGCAACCGCGGCCCGGGGCCAAGCTGAGTGGGCGCTCCGCCTCAATGAGTTTTGCTTTGAACTTTGAATTAAACTTGAATTGATCTACGCAACTCTTCTTTGCAAATTTATGTGTATCAGCTGCCGCGAGATTGTTATTGAGTAAGAAAATCTGCTCGTCAGATTTGTAACACATATGCGTCTCGAACGCTTCAAGTTTGGTGGTTATCAACGAATCCAAATGAGATCGCGTTGGGTGCGTCCATACTGTTTTCGTAAATTATTATGAGCGAAAAGTTTAAGCGAACTATCCATCCTGCTGGGGCAACTAGAAATGTCACACCAGGGTCATACACACTATCGCCAGTGTACCAGGTACACATCACAGCACGTACCTGCTCCTGGAGAAAACTAGCCCTAGTGCCGCACAAGACAAATTCTTCCCGCGGTTCGCATATTTAATTCTTCCATAGGGATTAAGGGATTTTATACTATTTTTGTCTGGAGGATGCTATGGCCCCCTGCAGGTAGGGCGTAAGAATTGTACCTGCTGCCCCCAATTGCATGATCGTAAGAGGCGACTAAATTTGGGACCTTATCTCTTCTCTCCTTTCTAAATAACTTTCTTCTTCCTAATGTCTCCCATGACAATGCCTCACTTTTGGCCATTTGTTGAGCGTTCGCCCCTGTGAGGAAGGCTTTGGGTTCTGTCCCCTGGCCGAGACATATCAAAGTCTTTAAAAATGGTAGTTTATACTCCTGCTTAACGCTCAGCAAATAAGGAGTGGGACGACTGGTTCGCCCGTTGTCAGTATAATGTGACCGGGTGGGGCGTCCGGCTGGGTGTCTTAGGCGGTATGTTTCAGTGAGGTAGCACTATAAAGTCGGCATCAGTGCCGCGCTATCACAAGGAGACAAACACGAACATATCGCAGCCTCCCAAAATACATACACATACACTACACGCATGCATCTTGCACACAGGGGAGGCCGTCCTTAAATTACCTTAGCTGTTAATAGGACGTTAAACAAAATCAAACAAACAAACAAACAAAAATGCTATGGCCAAGGGGTCTCAATTTTGTAAAATTGGGGCATATGGGTGGAGCTCTGTTTGAAGCTTGTTCTCGCTATATCTCAAGTACTGAATGGATTTTTCTGAAATTTTATATGTACTTACAGCACCTACCATTGAGTGCTATATCTTTACTTCATACCAATTATTTTAAACGTATTCAGATGAGCGATACAGGCCCTCTGCGCCTCTTGTTCTGATTTTATATGAGGAAAATCGGAAGAACACAAACACCCAACCCAGGATTTACAATATTGCACAGATGTCAGGTTTACATCTTTGTGATCATGCACGAGTTTGACAGTCATTGGCGAAAGTATAATTTATAAAGTAAATAGGACTGTAAAAATGTAACAATATTTATAAAAAATGAAAACAGGAATTCAGTAAAGTTTTGTATCACTAAAGTAGCCGATTCTACCAAATATGTTGTTTTGTCTTTTCGCCCCAAAAAGACCAGATTAAACAACTTTTAATTCTTGTTTCTTCTTTCCTTTGGCCAAAAAGAGCAGTAGAAAAGAATCCATGCAAATAAGTTACCTTCAATTATTGTCCTTTTGTGGAAGAAACCCACTTAAGCTAAATAGCAAAACGTGAAAAATACCACAATTCAATGCATAGCTACTTTTTGAGGCGAAAGACAAATCAGCAAAATGACATCAATCAGTCGCACAGCCCTACACAAATGGCAGTCTAAAGTTAGGTTTTCATTACATTTAAAGATTTCCCCAGGCTGGTGGATGATTTGTCTTTGGCTCTCGAGGATTGTTGAGTAGCTCGCCTATTGCCCTCCACTCGTGCTACTGCAAAGCCTCGATTTCGCAGAAAGAGGGGGACTATATATCCTCCATCACAACCACATGCACTTTAGATTCTGTAATGTCACTGTCTTGTGAAAAAATGTCTTTCACATAATATTTAACCATGAAGGACTCAATTATTAGCTCACCTGGCACGAAGTCAATATTTTACTTTAAACGACTTCTTCTTAATAACCGAAAGGCCTAGGGTGATGATATTTGGCCAGAAGCAAACTGGGATGAAGGGCTACCAAGTTTGTTCAAATAAATGACCTTCATCTATTTTCAAGGTCACAGGGGTCAAATATGTTAAAAACTTTAAACAACTTCTTCTCAATAACCAAAATGCCCAGGGTAATGATATTTGGCCAGTAGCATGCTGAGATAAAGGGCTACAAAGTTTGTTCAAATAAATGACCTTCACCCATATTCAAGGTCACAGGGGTCAAATATGTTAAAAACTTTAAACAACTTCTTCTGAATAACCAAAATGCCCTGGGTGATGATATTTAGTCAGTAGCATACTAGGATCAAGGGCTACCAAGTTTGTTTAAATGTATGACCTTGAATCATATTCAAGGTCACAAGGAGCAAATATGTTTAAAATATTTCAACAACTTGTTCTGAATAACCAAAAGGCTCAGGATGTTGATATTTAGTTAGTAGCATATGCTGGGATCAAGGACTACTATGTTTGTTAAAGTGAATGACTTTGACTTATATTCAAGGTCACAGGGGTCAAATTTGTTTAAAATCTTTAAACAACCTCTTATGAATAACCATGGGTCCCAGGATGTTTATACTTTGCAAGTTGCATCCTGAGATGAAAGGCTATACAATGTGTTCAACATAATGACTTTGTTCGACTTTCAATCGCAGGGGTGAAATGTTTTAAAAAAAAATAGCAGGGTCTTTTGAACAAATTTTAATCATAAAAACTGATATTTTGCCTGTAGCTTTATTTTAGATCACTTTTAAGGTTACAAGTGTGAGTTTAAAACCAGGTGAGCGATGCAGGCCCATTGGGCCTCTTGTTTAGTTGAGCACAGTCCAACGAATTGAAACACAAATTATTCAAATCTACATTGCAACGCAAAACAGTTCACGGACAAGCAAATACAAGTTATCGCTTGGACATATTTAAGTCCACCACGATCCTTCTTCCCTGTCCAATTTTTAAATTTATCCAAGAAAGTGCACCTGTCAGTCTTGCACTCTAGCTTGTCAACACATAATAACTTAGTATCTTTACATATAGAGTTGATTTTAAAAAAGCGTTTGCGCAGTGCTCTAATAATGTGTCCAGAAATATAAAATAAAACGGATTGATCGGAATGTGAAAATTAAGATTGCTTATTTACACAACTTGTACAGTTGATAATTATTCCATAAGTCCTAAAAGTAACTGCTGAACAAAGTTGTTTATATCACAACCAGTCTTTACACTCTTAGCTGGTAAATAAACACAAACTCGAACACAGTGTAACTTGTTAAAAAATGACTCGCGGTCTTCAGCTAAACACAAATTAAAAGTAAACAAGGCAAAAAAGTCTTGGAAATGAGATTTTATACGGGAGTTACTCTTCAAAACATTTGCTATTTCAACAACTGAAGGTGCAACTAAATATTTTAAACTATCACTCTTTTACACTTTCCTCAAAAGCAGTTAAAAACTTGTTGAGATATCTTTGTCAAGAAAATGTTTCCCTGTTGACTTCTTCAAAGATGGTGGAGTATCAGATGCTGATGCTGAAGCAGAATTCTTATCTTGTAGTCTATGATCACTTGCTGAAATAGAAGTTAGCACAAGAGTTGGTATGTAATTCCCTCACTTTCTGGTAACAAGAAATCTTCATTTACATCTTAATTTTTTTCTATGAAAATTTTTCAAACTAATGATGACCGAGACTTATTCAAACAAGTGGCCAATAGCCACATAGCTTGATGGCAAAATATACTACATACAGATATTTGTTTGTGCCATTTTGACTTTGAAATTTGATAAAAGATTTATTTCAACTATAAACAATAATAATTGCTTCATATACCAGTACCTATTAATTAATATTTTACTGTCTTTGAGATGAAATCAGTGAACTTTTTTATCCAATTTTGAGTAGTGTCATGTTTATTACTAATATCCAAATATGAGGTGTATTGTTCAAAAATACTACATAAAAATGTATATCTGGCACAAGTTTCAAAGTTTAATTTTTGCTGAACAATAATGGGTTTTCATATTCAGCACGCACAACACTCTATACAGTAAATGCTTCACATCTAGATAGCCTAAAACAATTTAAAGATCATCATTCAAATAAAGGTTATGCAACCTTACACTACCTGACACATTTTAATTATTTTATCTCACTAACACTCAAATCTATGCATCTAAAAGTTGTTCACCCTCAGCACTAAAAGGTATGCAACACTTGAAACTATATATATGCGGTAAACATCCAGACACCGCACCGTATAAAAACAAACGTAAACACGGGACCTTTTAGTTTCCGGATTGAATCCTTTATTTTCATTATTTACTTTTATTAGCTTCCTTTTCGTTTTAAATGTGAATCAATACACTATATATAATATGCTTAAATTATGGCGATTAATGGTTAATAAAAATAAGATTTGAAAAAAAACATGTTATTATACAATATTGCTTGTTTACTACAAAATGAAAACGCTGTTTTTATACAATATAACATGTTTACTACGTAATGAAAAAAATAAAACGATATTGTATTTCTAGTACATTATGATACTGTATATACATGTAACTTGACTTATAACATGGTATTGTATTTCTAGTACATTATGGTATATTACTTGAGTTATAACATGATGTTGTATTTCTATTGCATTATGATATATATATGTAACTTAACTTATAACATATTATATTTCTGGTACATTATGATATATAACTTAAATTATAACATGATATTGTATTTCTAGTACATTATGATATATTACTTGAGTTATAACATGATGTTGTATTTCTAGTACAATATGATGTCTTACTTATATTGTAACATGATGTTGTATTTCTGGTACGTTATGATGTATACACGTAACTTGAATTATAACATGATGTTGTATTTCTGGTACATTATGATATATAACTTAAATTATAACATGATGTTGTATTTCTATTGCATTATGATATATATATGTAACTTAACTTATAACATATTATATTTCTGGTACATTATGATATATTGCTTGAATTATAACATGATATTGTATTTCTAGTACATTATGATATATTACATATATTGTGACTTGATATTGTATTTCTAGTACATTATGATGTATACATGTAACTTAAATTAAAAAGTATTTAATAAAACAAAAAACAAAACAAAAAACAACTATATTTCAAAGGATTTATTGAGCACTCACTTGACCAGTCATTCACTGAACAGGAATCATTAACATGTACTACGCCAGCTGCTTGTTGATTGTGATCTTAATTCACATCCATGAACGTTTGGGAGAAATCATCAAACTCATGGAAAGAACATCAAGTAAGAAAACTGATTTATTTAGTAAATCTTGTAGCCTCCCACATGTGAATTTTTATTTTACATCTTAATTGAAATTTTAAACATATTGCAAAATCAAAACATTTCACAATAGAAATGAAGTCATAATACATATATCATTGAAGGATGATTACAAGTTAGACAACTTAGACTCGGGCATTTGAAATGTTCAACTTGACCAATAAACATGAAATTGGAACATGTAGAAATTCTTCAACCGATTCTAAAGGACATCATTTCACTTCCTCTACAAATCGGGAACTTTTCAACAACAAGTAAGTTTATGCAATGTTATTAGCATAGGAATGGTTTTATCAATTTTATTACAAGGATATTACAAAATATTTTACATACTAAATGAACATCAAAATTTAGATCCCGTAAGGGCTACAATTCAAATAAGAACCCAAAGGAGCAAATCTCAAAGGACGAGATATAGCACACTCACCATACCCGAACCATCCTTATCAGGTAGGTTTCCAAATTTCTTATATAACTCAACTCATTCAATGCTTAAATTTAAAAGAAAAGTCGTTTAACCAAATTAACATCCAAATTTAAATCCAAATAATGTATAATGAATCATTTTCTAATAAAAGTAATAATAATTTTACAATACATTTTTTTCTATAGATTCTGATTGTGAAACAATCCTGACACCTTTAAGAAGACCATATCAGGACACCATGAGGAGAATGAACAGGTTTTTGAACCATGTTCCCAGTAGGTTTCCCATCCACCTCAACTCTTTCACTTTATTTAAATTGTTTTACGGCATTTATATGAAATTTTGGAATGCATATTAAAATCAAATTAACATCAACATTTAACATGCATAATAAAATAATTTCAATAATACATGAATCCTTTTCACACTAGACAGTGATGTAATGCCGCCTCTGGAACCCACAGGGAAACTATCAACAAATGACATCCTAGCCCATGAAATGGTCAACAGGTACGATTTTCTTTTACACTTTTACTAAAATAAATCAACAATTTTGCTTAAAAAATATTCATGAACAAATATTTGACATCATAGATTTGTTTTCGGAAAATATTTATAGTGTGCTATTTTATTCTTTTTTAGGGCAAGGTCAAGGCTAAGTAGATAACTTTTTAAATTGTAAAAAAAAAAAATCAATAAAAAATTTGATAACCAAACATGTATCTTTTTAGTTGGAATGGATAAGCTAGGCATAACAAGTTTTTCACAATTCTCTTATTAGCGTTTTCCTCGATACGATTTCTCATGTAGGAATAAAGTCTCCCCTCAAATACTTCCATTATAAATTGGCACGATACTGTGTAACCTATAGGGGTATGACCATTTGTAAATACACACGATCTGTCGACAACTTTTTACGCTCGATTTCGACGGAATCGTAGGATTTCCAGGAGCTTAAATGTACTCCACACATGAAACGGGCGACTTTATCGCTGTGTCATGAATAAAAAAAATCCGTTACGGGCGAGTTCGTTTGGAGTCTGACGTATTTGTTGGGACCAGTTTTGGACTTTTTCAATCGATCCTCACATTTCATCATAGACTGATGTATTGGTCGTATGTGATATGAAGTATGACGGATACATTCTGTCGTAATAATTGACATGTCAATGTATAAAATCGCTTATACACTGTAAACTTTCCGATAGAAACAGTATCTTTATAAAATACTCTCCTGTTATTTGTATACTCTTCCCGTCTACTTTTAAACAGATCTTCAGCTCACCTTTGACTTTTTTCACGATGATTTCTTGCGTAATTCCGAGACGACAGTCTACTTTACTTGTCAGTGTGAGGTCATCCGTGGCTATCCGATTGATGATCTCTTGAGCCATTAGTGGTGCCTTCAAATGTCTGCCTGGTATATATACAATGTCGCCCTCGCCGTGGACATGCAAAAAAGGGGAGGTATTACCTGTTGTGACTTGTTTATTTTAAGAACGGTCTGTTAAAGCTTTAAATGAACTCTTAATCTGAAACATACTTTCCCTGATCCTCCCTTTACATTCAAGGTATACCCTTCACACGTGGGCGGTCTTTCCAAGGCTACCCCTTAGGCTATACATTCCAATGATGTCACGGTGTTACCGGTGTTAGATCCTCCCAGATCATCCCACATGTGGGTCCCCCTAGGCTATACATTCCAATGGCGTCACGGTTTTACGGGTCACTGACCCTCCCTGACATAACGGATCAGTTACCCGTAAAAATAACTACTTCAGAGGACCTTCTTCTGTCACAGTACAACAACAAACCAAGACTCTGGGGGGGGAACAGACGCAGGTCAGAGGACCTTCTTCTGTCGCAGTACAACAACAAACCAAGACTCTGGGGGGGGACAGACGCAGGTCAGAGGACCTTCTCCTGTCACAGTACAAGAATGGTACCGCGCAAAAATCCATAACGAGGAAGTCTGTGATCTCCAGAAGGAACCCTTGAAATACAAATCAAGACTCGGGATGGGAAAAGGATGACACATTTGTGTTTAGCCTGTCTGTTATACCTTAGGCCTAGAAATTAAGGTAATTTTATGTTGTTAATATATGTTGTATTTTATCATTTGAAGAAAACAGACAGGCATAAATCATATGGCCTCCTATTTATTCCTCGCTCTACATTTCCCAGTGCTTGTTGATAATTACCAACTTGGTGAATCAGGGCAGCAAATATAATATCTGAAAATGATTGAAATATATTTACCTCTTTGCTTTCTTCTACACATGCAGATTCGACAGCATACTCCAATAATGGGTATTGAAGCCGCTGAAAGAAGAAAACAAAAAGTTTATGTATTGAGAATTAAACAGTTATATTAATAGTATACATATTCTTGTTAACTATAACTAACAAGAGCACCACAAGGTGGAAACATACACACCCACTCGATGTCAAAATGACATGGAGAATTGCTCAATCAAAATACTGCTTGAGAAAACGCTTCTACAAAGTTAATGATAGAAGGCTTAATGAGTTTAAAACTGAGGGAGGAGATTTTCAAACACCAATTTATAAACTTACATTATATCCATGGCCATATTATTAATGGAGTTGATGACGTGAAGGTGGATGTTGTAGTCGATGAATCATCAGTCTTAAAAATAAAATGTATATGTTTAACAATCTTTTAACAAAAAACAAAAACAACTCGATTGAATTTGGTAAATATATGTATATTTTTAAAAAAAACATACCTGAACAACGAATGAGGCCAACGATATAATATCCCCTCTTCAAAGTGGGTTTAGAAATAGAAGAGGGACAAATGACCATCTCATCAGATTAGAGACGTTCATTCGAGAGGCTTTCGCCAAGAAAGAACACCTTGTCTCCGTGTTCTTTGATCTTGAGAAGGCCTATGATACTACATGGCAGTATGGCATCATGAAAGATCTTCACGACCTTGGCGTACGTGGAAACCTCCCCAATTTTATATCCAATTACCTATCAGATAGACACTTCAAAGTCCGCGTTGGTTCAACTTTCTCTGAAACGTCTAAACAGGAAATGGGAGTCCCACAGGGTGGAATCCTATCAGTCACACTGTTTGGTCTTAAAATCAATGATATAGTCAAATGTCTTGGTCAATCAACAGAAGGGTCGTTATTTGTGGATGACTTCTTGATCTGTTACAGATCTAAGAACATGCACACGATAGAACGACAACTTCAACAGAGTTTAAACAAACTACAAAATTGGGCAGACGAAAACGGCTTCAAATTCTCTAAATCCAAAACTGTGTGCATGCATTTCTGTCAAAAACGAAAAGCACACAATGACCCAAATCTAACACTCGATGGCACTAGAATTCCTGTTGTTGAACAGACTAAATTTCTCGGCCTCATTTTTGATTCGAAACTCTCTTTCATACCACATATAAAGTATCTGAAGGATAAGTGTTCCAAGGCGTTAAACATTATACGAGTCCTTTCTCATACTGATTGGGGAGCGGATCGTGAAATGCTTTTGCGCCTATACAGATCACTTATTCGAACAAAACTGGATTATGGTTCTATGGTATACGGGTCAGCGCGCAGTTCGTACCTTCAGATGCTAGATCCAATCCATAACCAAGGGCTACGTCTTGCCCTGGGAGCTTTTCGAACAACACCTGTAAAAAGCCTGTACGTGGAAGCAAATGAACCATCCCTTTATGACAGAAGAATAAAACTTTCATTACAATTTGCAACTCAATTAAAATCAAACCCTAAAAATCCTGCTTTCAACCAAGTATTCAACCCCAAATACCAAAACATATTTACGCAAAACCAAAAACTTCTGCCAACATTTGGTATCCGAATTTTGAATTTCCTGCAAGAACTCAACATAAAATTGACGGACATAGCTGAATTTAACATATCTGATGTTCCTCCGTGGACCATTCAAACCCCCGATTTTAACTTTACATTACATGAGCGAGGGAAATCAAGTGTTATGCCCGAAGAACACAAATCCTCCTTTCGGGAATGCATTTCGAATTACCCTTCTCATACACAACTTTACACCGATGGCTCCAAAGAAGGTGAGAAAGTGGCAGCAGCCTGCTGTACTGCCAATACTTGCACTTCAGTCCGACTACCAGACGGCGCCTCCATCTTTTCTGCTGAAGCATGCGCCATTGGTTTGGCCCTCGACCATATCGATGAACACCGCATTAAAAAGGCAATTATTTGTTCAGACTCTCTATCTGTCCTACAGAGTTTACAGTTACGAGATCCTAAAAACACAATCGTACAAAACCTTGCTC